>NW_004955469.1:10695728-10776129 GCF_000276665.1 Chinchilla lanigera
AAAAAAAAAAAAAAAAAAGAAAGAAAAGAAAATGGGAAAGCATATAAAAAGCATATTTAGAAAAAATATTAAGTTATTATTTATTAAAAATTGAATTATCTTTTATCAGATTCCATTTCTACCCTTTATACTTGATTTTGGAAAAGAATGAAATTGGTATTCAACAAACCAAACATAACTATTCTCTCTCAAAGCTGAACCATATACCTAGTGAGACAAATCAGAGGCGAAGGTGAAAGGGAGATGGCAGTAGCTTTTTGTATAGTCCTTACAGTGGTAAATATTCTACAGAACTGAAAACTACACCTTAGACAACCTTGGTCCTGTCATTGTTGTTTGATTTACAAGCATTATTTATAATCTTCTGAAATAGAAATTAGTTTTTCAAAAGACAGTATTCTATTTTTAAAAGGCAAGTCATAGCTATCTTTTGTTGTAGATGATGATCTAATTCAAGATTTCTTATGGATGGACTGCTGCTGTAAAATTGCAGACAAGGTAAATTCAGTATCAAGATGATCATTAACCAGCATTTATTATGTTACTAGACCTTTAAGTTATCTTTTTTTGTTGAAAACAAGATTCAATATATACTTGATACCTTTTGATCAGGATTACTGTTCTGTATTCTTTCTTCAGAATTATTGGTTTTAATCAAATTGTGGGAAAAAAACTATTCTGAGATTCACCCCACTAAGGAAATCTCTTGTATATTTTAATATTTTGTGAGTAATTCAAATAAAACAAATGCCAGTAACATGTTCTTTATTTAGAAACTAGAAAAAGAATGTCTAAACTAAGAGCACTGATATTTCTATGGGGTTTTTTTGTAGGCACAAATTACAATATTTGTTTCTTGTGCTTTTCTGTTTTGTTTTTTGGGTTTTGGTTGGTTTGTTTGAAATAGCACCTGACTGTGAAGTTCAGGCTGACCTTGAACTCACTATGTTGCTCAGGTTGGTCTCAAACTCTTGGTGACCTTCCTACCTTAACCTTCCAAGTGCTAGAATTACAGGCATGCACCACCATGCCAGCACTGTACTTTTTGAGTTAGCCAAATAGCTGAAATTCAGCTAAATTGGGCATGGTAGCACACACCTCTAATCTCAGCACTAGAGAGGCTGAGGCAGGAGGATCACTGAGAATTTGAGGCCAGCCTGGGGTACAAGGTAAGTTCAAGGCCAGCCTGAACTGCATAGTGAGACCCTATCTCAAAAAGACCAGGAAAACCCACACACACACAAAATTCAGCCATTTTAGACTAAGCAGTCATATAGAAAGTTCACCATAACATCACTTTTCACTTAAAATATAAAAACTAACAGAAAAAGGAATGATCAAAAGCCTAGCTTATGGAGCCAGGAAGATAGCTCAGTGGCACAGCACCTGCCTGGCAAGTGTGAGGTCCCACTAAGTTGGTATTGAACATTTTGTCATACTTAAAATGACAAAACTAAAGGATTTTAGCTAGACATGGTGGCACACAACTGTAATTTCAGCACTCGGGAGGCTGAGGCAGCAAGATCACTGCAAGTCTGAGGCCAGCTTGGGCTACATAGTGAGTTCAAAGCCAGCCTAAATTGCATAACAAGACCCTGTCTCAAAAAAACCCAAACAAAACAAGAAAACAGTTATTGACTTATGGTCATTCTTGATTGTTTCAAACCTTATCTTAAAACTGGATTATTAAAAAAAAAAAAACAAAAAAAACTGGGTTATTTTGCAGCAAATCCCAGACATTATAACATTATGCCCATAAATATTTCTTAATGTATTGCTAAAATATAAAGGCTCTTTTAAAATATAATCACAATGTCACTAATTTTTTTTAAATGAACAGTAAGGCTTTAATATGAAATATCCTGTTTCTGTAGAGTTGTGATTTTTAAATGCTACAGTTTTAAGAGCATTAATGTCATTAGACAGCAGGGGGCAATGTTTGAAAAGTAACTAAAGAAGAGTACTGTATCTTAACGCTGTTTCAGGAATCCTTTACTGGAAGTTGTGAAATTTTCCAGTCACATTGGTATCCCATCCTGTGACTATAGGATGAGTAAATATTTTATGAGAAAGAAAATAATAACTAATAGTACAATTTATTTCTAATTTCAACAGACCTTGGCATGTGTTCTAATAACAGGCTAACTGTATATCTTTCTAATAATATATCTAAACTGTGTTTTCCCCATGCAAATAAAACCATGTTATTCTAATTTCTGAAGTTATTTAGAAGCAGTTTATAAAGGTGATTTTTAAAAGTGAGTATATAAAGAAGAAAAGAAAAAAAAAGGGCATATAGAGCCAGGCTCACATGCCTGTAATCCCAGCTACTCAGGAAGCTGAAGCAGGAAGATAACAAGTATGAAGTCAGTCAGCCTGGGCAACTTAGAGAGATCCTCTTTCAAAATGAAATGAAATGAGGACTTGGTGTAGGTAGCTCAGTGGTACAGTGCTTGCCTAGCAAGGACAAGGCCCTGGGTTCAGTCCCTAGTATGGTATGTGTGTAAGTATAGAAAAGTGATGGCAAACCTTTTAGAGACCAAGTGCCAAACTGTACCCCAAAGTCCACTTACTTATTATAAAGTGCCAACACTGGAATGAAAACTGAGGTTTTAGTTTAGAAAAAAAACCTCACATTAACACAATAGAAAAACACAATAACGTGTTCCTTTTGGTTTACCACTACTGGTGTAGGAGCTGGGGTACAGCATGTGGTTAGTATGTATAAAGTCCTGGGTATAATCTCCAGCACATAAAAAAAAAAAAAGTGAGTATGCCTGGGCATGGTGGCATATGCCTGTAGTCTGAGCATTTAGGAGGCTGAGGTGGGAGGATCACATGAGCCCAGGAGGTCCAGACAAGCCTTAGTCAAAATATCTGCACCCTGCTAAAAAAGAAAACAAGAATATGGATGTCTGTAACTATAAGGGTTTAGAGGAAAGTTTATGTATATGTATACACATACCCAAAGATACCAAGCAAATACTGCATATACGAATTTAAATGAAGGATGTATGATTATTCATTTTACTGTTATTTCAACTTTCTGTAAGTTTGACATTTAAGGTTTACAAGTGAGGTTTTAAACTTTATAGGCTATAATAAAATGTAGGAGTCCATCTAATCAATTTTAATCATAATGATCAATAACTATTTCTAACTACATGGATTAATTATAGGAAATACAAAATAATTCTATGGGTGATTTTGTCATAAGGATAAATAATCTTTTATTCTAGTTTATTCATCAGAAAACTTTAAAATAATTGTATTAAATGCAGTTTTATTTATGAAAGCAAAACATTAATTTTCTAACTTTTTTCTTATAGTATCTTTTGGCTATGACCTTTGTTTATTTCAAGAGAGCTAAATTTACTATACATGAGCATACCAGGATAAATTTCTTTGTTGCTTTGTAAGTATGCTTTTTTGTTTTGTTTATAATGTGTATAATAATCTTACTTAAAACAGAAGTTATTTAAACTTTATGGATATCTTTGTATAGGTTTTTCTGTATAAAAGCTATACATTTTTTACTTTAATAGGAAAACTTTATGTTCTTTTTGCTGACCTTATCATATTATATGCCTAAGATTTATTGTTCAGTATTCCATTTGAGTTTGTATTACACCTTTTACATTTTTCAGTGTGGTCCCATAAATTATTCGAAATTCTCCTGTTTATGACTTAGACTTTTTCAAAGCCAGAATATTCTTTTTAAATTGAGAGTGAATATAATAAAAATGACAATCACTGTTTACATTGAATAGCCCTTTTACATTGAATAGCTTGGATTGGGGGGTTGTTATAAGAAGGATCTCACTATGTACTGAAAGTGGCCTTGAGTTGGTGTGTAGAATCAGGCTAACCTCAAATTCATGATCCTCCTGCCTCAGCTTCCCAAGTGCTGAAGCTCGAGGCAGGTACCACCAATATGCTTAGCTTGAAAATGTTCTAGACATAGTCTTTGTGGGTCTGTGTTCATAGAACAAAAGTTAAAATTTAAGGCCGGGGGTATAGCTCATCAGTGCAGTACCTGCCTGGCAAGAGTGAGGTCCTGAGTTCGATTCCTGGTAACAAAAAAAGTTATTTATATTTAATACTTCTAGTATCTACTGATCTATCTAGTACTAATTTTACTAAATGTACACAACTGTGACAAAGGAATATAGTTTTCTGCTAACTTTACACTATTTCATCTTAGCATTATAATCTGTTAAATGGTTTTAATGATACGATTTTCTAATCTATAGGTTAGAATTCAACTAGAAGAAATATAATTTAAGAATATATATTGGAGGCTGGCAGGAAAGCTCAGTGGCAGAGTGCTTATCTAGTATATGTGGGACTTTGGACTTAATCTCAGCACCCAAAAGAAAATAATAATAATAATGTACTTGGTTTTTTACCCTGTACCTGGATATAATGTTGCAGTTGAGAATGTAGCAGGAATAAAATTTTAAAGAAATAGGATTTGAAAAAACTGACTTTTGCACTTATTAAAGGGATATTTTCTAGTAATAGGGAAAAATGAACTAATTTTAAAATTTGGTGATGATTGCTAAATTGGAAGAATGTAATAGTATTAGCTAATACTAAGTATTAAATGGTAGGTACCACAAAAGCTTTATATACTAATACATCTACTCTAGCCCATGAAATAAATTTTTATTATCCCATTTTACAGATGAGAAAACCAAGACTTGTAAAGATTAGGTGCCTTCCAAAATCACAAAAGTTAGTAAGAACAGAGCTGAGATGCAGATTCAGGTGTGACTGAATTCAACTACTGACACTAAGTTAAATTGCTGTTTACATGTCTCAGTATTATATCTGTATGTTGATGTAATATCTATTTTATACAGTTTTTACCTCCCTAAGGATTTAAAACAGACTAAAAGAAACTTTAGTTTTTTTGTTGTTTTGTTTTTTTAGATATAGGGTCTCACTATGTAGTCCAGGCTAGCCTTCATCTTACTATGTAACCCAGGCTGACCTCAAACTTGTGGCAATTCTCTTGCCTCAGTCTCCTGAATACTGGAATTACAGGTGTGTGCCACCATGCCTGGCAGGAAACTTTAGTTTAAATCTTCTTAGGAGCTTGAAATTAGATTTATTTCACTTGTTTTTTTAAAGTTATTACCATTAAAGCATTATCCATCTTATACTATGTGGTAGTCTGTAAGATTGTATTGTATTGTATGTTGTATTTTAAGCTATTTAAAATAACATGAGTTATGATTTCCATTCTATTTTTTATCATACTTTCTGTATGACCTGATTCAGTAGGTCTTCTCATTACTTTCTGTTAGCCGTAGTTCTTTTTTGTTTTGTTTTGTTCTGTTTTGTTTTGAGACAGGGTCTCACTACGTAGTTCAGGCTGGTCTTGAATTCACTGTATAGTTCAGGTTGGCCTTAAACTCACAGAGGTCCTCCTGCCTCAGCCTTCCAAATGATGGGGATTACAGAAATGCACCGCCACACCTGGCTCTATGTCATCTTGTAATATTTCCTTTCTATATATTCTCATAACACTCTGAACTTATATTATTGTCCTTCCATATTCTCTTTTACATTAGTTTCATACTCATTTGCCTTCTCTATTTAACTATAGGCCCCTTAAGAACAAAGACCATATATCTTACTTTTCTTTCACCTTTCAATGACTAACATAGGAGGTTCTTAATTCTTATTTGAATAAATATAATTATTGGGCAAAAGAAATGGGCTCTGCACAAAGAAAATCATTTCAAATTAGAGAATAACTTCCATATATATGCCAAAGATATTTTGTCACATTGAGCTTAAAGAATTATTAGTCTAGAGTAGAATCATGAAGCTGGGTGTGGTGGCACATGCCTATAATAGCAGCATTTAGGAGGCTGAGGCAGGAGGATTACAGTGAGTTTGAGGCCAGCCTTAATTATGTAGCCAGACCCTTTCTCAAAAAACCAAACAAGCAAGCAAACAAACAAAAAATAGAGTAAAATCATGATGCGATATAGCACCATAGTATATTACAGATTTTTCATAGTTTAGTCAGCAAGTGTGTGTGGAGCCAAACTCTAGCTCCATCTACCCTTTGCTAAGAGCTAACAGAAAAACCAGAGTAAAAACTACTGTATGTAATTTCACAGGGGACATGAGTTGACTCATATAATGAATGGGTTTAACATCATACTTTATAATAAGGTAATATTAAAATATGTGTAACTGTGTTAAGGGAGAATAAAATAATGTGTAGGTTTTCATTTTATATTACTGTAACTTTATGAATATTCACATGGTTAAAAAGTACAAAGAAGGTATATAATTAAAAACAAGTCTTCTATCTCATATCTTGGCCCCCTTTCTCAAGAACAAATTAAGTTTCATGAGAATTTGTCTAGAAATAATTTTCTGTATATGAACTTGTGTGTTATGTATTAAAATAAGTATACCCATCCTTCTGTGCTTTTCATTTTCTTAATGTAAAATATATACAAAGTGTTTGGACTATGGCTGTGTGTGTGTGAAAGAACAAAAGCAAAATTATGGTAATACATACCATGACAGCTTAAGAATGGAACGTTAAGCATTGGGGGTGTAGCTCAGTGGTGGAGCTCTTGCCTAGCAAGCCCCAGACCTTGGGTTCCACCCACTACCACACACAGAAAAAAAGAATTTTACCTTTAGTTTCACAATCAGAATCTCCTTTCCACAATATACACTTTCTTACTTTCCTTTACTCTGTGTATATGTCTCAAAATAATGCATGATTTTTCTTGTTTTTAGCTCTGGTAAAATGTGTGTGCTAGTCTTTGGTGACTTCCTTCTTTTGCTTTATAATGTTATGATTTTCAGATTCCTTTATATTGCTATATGTATCTGAAGTCTCTTCATTTTTACAGCTAAATAATATTTCAGTGTTGCTTATATATTTGTGTTTTTTCCCTACCATCTTAAATGGTTTCTTTTTGTCCTATTTTTCTGTCTTCTTTCTCCTCCATTTCATCTTTTTACTGAAGTGTTTTTTTCTTGTTTCACATCTTTTTTCCTGTACTTCTTTGCAACTTATGCCATCTATGCCTTTTAGCAATTGTATAGGTATTTTTATTATAAGAAGCTTAAGCATTTTAACTGTAATCACTTTGATCCAACTTATATTATCTTGTTTTGCAATTCTATAATTATACCTGATGCCCTCCAATAAATTAGGAATTTTAGGAATTATTATTGTTTATATACTTAATATTTGTTTAGATTTACGCACGTATCTTTACCATTTCTTCTTGTTTTTTGTTTTTTTTGGTTTTTCTCCGGTACCGGGAACCGAACTCACGACCTTGCGCTTGCCAGGCAGGCGCTTTTGCCGCTGAGCTAAACCCCCAGCCCCTACCATTCCTTCTTATACCATATTGATCCATTTGGGATTTTTTGCCTTCCTTTCTGGCTAATTTGAACACCTCTTCTTCTGCATTGTTGGCGTGAGTTTCTTCTTTATGTCCTACTTGAGATTTGATGGGCTTCCTGGGCTTGAAGATAGTTATCTTTTTTAAAAGATAGTTATCTTTCAACAGACAACTCTTGGAAGATTTTAGCCACAATCTCTTCAAATATTCCTCTTCCCCATCTCCTCCGCTACTCCCTTTTGAAACCATTTAAATATGTTATACCTCACTCTGTCTCCCATGTCACTTATCTTTGACATTTTGTTTGTTTCTCTGGACTATACTTTGGATAATTTTTTTTTATTTACTAATTTTATCTTCATGTGTCTAGTATGCTAATTTCATTATAAAATTTTTGGTTTTTACATGTCCTTCCCCACAACCTGTACTGGGGATTGAACTGAGGGCTTTTACACTTAGCTACATCCCCAGCCTTTAAGACATGGCCAAGTTTGAACTTGCAATCCTTCCTTCCTCAGCCTCCCAGAGTGCTGGAATTACAGGTGTGTGGTACCACACCTTGCTCTTATTTTGTAATTTTTCAAATGCACTTGTCCCCTTATATTATCAAGGTAATTTTAATTTTTTACACATATGAGACAGTTATTTTTATATTGTCTGTTAATTCCAGTGTCTTCAGACTCCATAGTCTGTTTCTGCTCAAGATGCCTTGTTCCTTGTATATTTTGTAATATTTTGTTGTAAATTACCCATTTTTCCTGGAAACTTGTCTGTGGGGGGTTTGTATGATTTCTGAAGGGAAATCTGTTCCATCCTGACCTTCATTCCTGTTTTTTAATCACTGGTTTGTGGTGTACCTTGGTATAATTTTCTTCGCATTTCTTCAGCTTTGGGGTCCATTTATCTCCTTTTTAGATTTATGATTTTTATCAAATTTTGAATTTTTATTTTGGGTACTGGAAATCCAAACTCAGGACCTCACACTTGCCAGGCAGGTGCTATACCACTGAGCTAAATCCCTAGCTCCAAATTTTGAAATTTTTAGCCATTATCTTCAAATGTTTTTCTGCCCACCTGCCATCTTCAAGAGACTCCACTTTCACCTTTATTAGATTTTTCAAAGTTATCCCACACCTATCTATGGTCTGTTCATAATTTTAATTTTTCTGTGTGTTTCATTTTAGATAGTTTCTATTGCTGTGCCTTCAATTCACAATTCTTTTCTTTTGCATTGTTTAATCTGTTATCTCATTTAGTGTATTTTTCATTGTATATGCTAGTTTTTCTCTCTAGAAGGACATTTTTAGTTGCCTACTTTTCTGAGTATGTGGAATATTTATGACTATTTTAATATCCTTAGGTGTGTGAATTTGGACTGGTCTTGGTGGGGATTTTTTCTTATTATGGTTTGTGTTTTCTTCTATACATGCCTCATTCCCCTCAAGTATTCTGCAAAATAATGATTCTCATATGTGTATAAGGAAACTGCCTGAGTATACAGAAAAAGAATAAGAAAAGACCAGGGGGAACAGTGTCTTCTTTACATTCATTCTCAGAGGGCTGGAGGAAATAGTTTTTTTCACAGTCAGACTGAAGACATGGAGAAAAGTATTCCAGACGGTCTTGCCTTAGCAATGGGGGGGTTATTAGCCCAGAATGAACCTTGCTATAGATCCACCTAAGAAATCTTATACTCATTGCCTGAAGAACTAGATTGTTTCCTAATTACTGCCTCCCAGAACAAAGCTCAACATTTATAGGGATACAAAACTACCCAAAATTCAACAAACTAAAGTTCACCATATCTCTATGTTTGTTGTACATTTCTTTATGAGCAAGGCTGAACATCTTTTGTGTTTATATGCCATTTGTATTTCTATTTTGGTTGCCATTCTTGTTCGTACTCATTTGTTTTTTGGATTGTTGGTCCTCTTTGTTAGGTATCTGGCTAATACAGTTGAAGAAGATGAAGAAGAATCCAAATATGAAATTTTTCCGTGGGCTTTAGGGAAAAACTGGAGAAAATTATTCCCTAATTTCTTAAAGTTAAGGGACCAGCTCTGGGATAGAATTGACTATAGGGCTATTGTAAGCAGGCGGTGCTGTGAGGAGGTAAGGATTTAAAAATATTTCATTTATGTAGTCTTTGTCTTTTGTTTATCTAATTTTCCTTGTTTTTTAATGTGCTTCAGATGCTTCTTCCTTTCTTGTATATATAACGATAGGTCATTAACACTGCTTATTACTGTAAGTACACCTTGTGTATTACAATATTGTTATTTGAATTTTATACCACACTAATTAAAAATTGTCATTTGTTTTTCAGAGCAGGCTACTTCTGCAGTGAGTATTTTTATGTTAGTGTGCCTTTCCTATCTGAAAGATCACCAGTATATTGGTAAAGAATGGCTTAGACATACCAAAATATCTTACTGAAGGTTGTAACAGTTTCCACTAAAGTATAAGAAATTCCAAATTATTAAGATTGAAATACAACATAGTATATAATTTAAATAAATTACAGCCCAGATGTGCTGCCTCACATAGCATTTGGCAGGCTGAGGCAGGAAGATTGCCATGAGTTTGAGGCCAGCCTGCATTACATAGTTCAAGGTCATCCTGAATTATATAGCAATACACTGTTTCAAAAAAGCAAAACTAACTCAGGTGGCTGAGGCAGGAGGATCGTGGCAAGTTCAAGACCTGTTGAGGGTACAAAGTGAACTCAAGGCCAGCCTGAACTGCACAGTGAGATCCTGTCTCAAAAAAAAAAAAAGCAAAAATAAATAAACAAATAAATTTATATATGTTTGAAAACCATACTACTTTTCACAAATGTCTTAGTTACTTTTCTCATTGCTGAGACAAAATACCTGACAACCTAAAGTTAAAGAAAAAAAGGTTCATTTACCTCACATTTTATAGAGGTTTCAGTCCATTATCAACTGGTTCCAAGGCAGTTAAGCATGGCAGAGAGGCATTGCAGAGGAGAAACAGTTCATAGCAGGCAGAAGGTAGCAAAACAATCAAGGGACCTTAAGAGCATCTTTTTGCCCCTTTTATCTTATCCAGGCTACTCAGGGCAGGTAGCACTCACACTCCTTAATCCTAGTACCCTTAAGCCTAGCCTTGCACCATGAATCAGTCCCAGTGTCACACACTCTAGATCCAGCCACCTCTGAAAAAGCCCCACCAAGGGGCTGGGGGTGTAGCTCAGCAGCACAGCGCCTGCTTGGCAAGCATGAGGTCATGAGTTTGATTCCCAGTACCAAAAAAAAAAAGAAAAAGAAAAATGAGAAAGCCCCATCTATAGCCACATGAGGCTTTGGGGGGAACATCTAAACACAAGCCATAACAACACAGACTACATTAAATAAGTTTCCTTAGTGTCAGATTTTTTAGGGGGGCAGATTTTATTAAGAGAAACCAGGAAGACACAAAAAATTTAAAAATCAGTTATTTTATCAAATACTTGGGGGTTTTGTTTTGTTTTCTGGTTTTTGAGACAAGGTTTCACTATGTAGTTCAGGTTGGCATTATATTCACTATGTAGCCCAGCCTGGCCTTGAACTTACAGAGAGCCTCCTGTCTCAGCTTCTTGAGTGCTATGATTACAGATGTGCCTCACCACACCAAGCACTGTTCTGGTTTTTAATAATGCTTCAAACTAAATAAAAATGCTAGCAAAATTAAATGGAAAGCAGTGATCACTGTAAACTCTTGTACTAATTCAAAAATATTGACAAATATGCCTAGGTCTGTAAGTGAAAATCCTATCTAGTTAAATAACTCCAAGCCAAAGAAGCCAATTAATGGATCTATGTCAAACCTGAATGAAGACATAAGTGGTAGGTCACAGGATTCTGCCCAGGACTAACCTTGTGAATTATATTAATAGGATGAAGACATACCAAACATGTATATTTATAGACTAAATTTTATCAGAATTTTTGACTCCTAGGAGAAATGTAAGTTTTCAGAAATAACTTAGAAGACTACCCAGCAAGCCAAGCCTGTTCAAGATTAAGTTCAATAGCCAGATGTGGTAGTGCATGCCTGTAAAAGCAATACACAGGAGGCTGAGGCAGGAGGATTGTCCGTGAGTTCACAGCCAGCCTGGGCTACATAGTGAACTCAAGGCCAGCTTGAACTACACAGTGAAACCCTGTCTCAAAAAAAGAAAAAAAAAGATTAAATTCAATAGGAAAAGATGAAAAGTTGGCATACGAGTCCCCCTCAAATTAACAGATCCTCATTACTTGTTTTTTTGGTTTTTGGTTATTTTCCAATACCGGGAATCAAACTCATGACCTCACACTTGCCAGGCAGGTGAGCTGTACCACTGAGCTAAATCCCCAGCCCCAGATCCTCATTACTTAAACTAGACTTATTCCCATTACAGAGCACTAAAAGAGTCCTAGTGTTTTGTTTATTTGGTTTGGTTTTTTTTTTTTAATTTTTGTCACTACCTCCCCCAGATCAAGACTGGATGATTTGTACACCTGTTGCCATCTTTAGAAGTGACAGGGCCATTTTTGAACATTTTTAACTTCTTCTAAGTAAAAGATTAAAGCTGTGGGATACTCAGATAAGGTCATAGTCAGATACTCAGATAAGGTCATAGTGTGGCACCAGAAGCAGGACTCCATGACTGGCAGTAGCACACCTCATGGTAGACTGCCCACACACTGTCTCAAGTACAGTGACTAGCAGCATCTCAACTGCAGCCATGTCCATATGTGCTATTAGCACTAGAATTTCCTCAGCTGCTGGCACCAGACTATAAAGAGCCAAAGACAATGGTATGACTTGATTAGTGTGAATGTGAAAGACAAAAAAAAAACCGAAAAGGTGTAGGCAGCTGAAAAGTTAGTTATATAATGGAACTTAGAGGAAAATGTAGATTTAGGCTGCAGAAAAGAGGAACCAATCATGAGGCTATAAAGTATTGCACCTGCTTCTGCATACCATACTTGAAGAGCATTGACCAACAACTGTATACCTAGAGAAGGGCAGCTAGAATAGTGCAGGGTCTCAAGAAAGCTGTCACAGTATGACTAGGAGACCTTTCCTTTCTACCTGTGTAAAGCAATATCTAGCTTAACTGAATAGGATTGAAGACTCAGGAAGCTCACTGACTCTCACTCCCCATTCCTGCCTCCCCTTAAAAGATTGCAGAGAAAATTCAGCAGGGAGCAAGGCACAACAGCACATGCCTCCCTGCTCCTGGGCTTATGGGCATCTGAGGTAGGAGGATCATAAGTTCAACGTCAGCCTGGCATGGTGGTGCACACCGGTAGCCAAGCCTGGCACTCAGGAGGCTGATACAGAAGAATGGCTATGAGTTTGAGGCCAGCCTGGGCTACACAGTGAGTTCAAGGCCAGCCTGAGCCGAACAGTGAGACTCTTATCTAAAATAACAATAATAATAATAATAATAGTAATTTAATAAGTTTGAGGCCAGAAAAATTTTAAAAGTGTAGCTTAGTGATACGGTGCTTCCTTGCATCATAAGGTGCTGAGATTAGTCCCCAGTGAAAGTGTTCAGAGTTGCTCAATAGCAGAAGCAGCACTGAAGACAGAAATAAAGCCTGGGGCAAAAAAAATTAGAGAAAGCCTTCTATAGGAGAATCAGAAGTTCAATTTGAAGCATGATAAGTTTGAAATATCAGACAATGAAATAAGAACAGGCAATTTTATATGGATTGGGAGATATCTATTAGCTACCCCTGTCAAAGCTGGGACAACTGACTATGCAAAGAAGAATAAAATTGGGCCTCTACTTTATATTATATGTAAATTTAACCCAAAATGGATCAAAGACTTAAATGTAAGAGTTAAAACTAAAATTTTTAGAAGAAAACAGATCTTTATGACTTTGTTAGGTCTCTTAAATATGATACCAAAAGTACAAGCAACAAAAGAATATATGGACTAAATGGATGTTATCAAAATTTTAAACTTCAAGGCAGGCATAGAGCTACATGCCTATAATCCCAACATTTGGGAGGCTAAGGCAGAATGATTACTGCAAGTTTGAATCCAGCCTGCACTACAAAGTGAGTTCAAGGTCAGCCTAGACTACATAGAGAAACCCTGTCCCAAAACAAAACAGAACAAAGCAAAACCTTCAAACAAAACCAACCTTCAAACATACCAAGTGAAATGAGAATTCATAAAAAGGGAGAAAGCTTTGCAAATCATCTATTTGATAAAGAACTTGTATCTAGAATATGTAAACAGGTCTTTCAGTGATTAAAACAGCTAAAAATTGGGCAAAAGATCTGAACAGAAATTTCACCAAAGGTGTTCTACCTCATTAGCCATCAGGGCACTACAGATCAAAACCACCATGAAGCTAGGCCTGGTGGCTCACGCCTGTAATCCTAGCACTCAGGAGGCTGAAGCAGGAGGATCGTTGTGAGTTCCCGGCCAGCCTGGGCTACAAAGTGAGCTCAAGGCCAGCCTGAACTGTACAGCAAGTCCTGCCTCAAGAAGACAAAAATAAATAAAACAAACAAAAAACAAATGAATAAGATCAGTAATTTTAAAAAAACCAATGTATTACTTCACACCCACTATGTTGTCTATGAATAAAAAGATAATGACAAAAATCTTGGGGAAGATGTAGAAACATTGAAACCCTTACACACTTTTGATAGGAATGTAAAGTGCTATAGTGGATTTGAATAAAAGTCTGATGGTTCTTAAAAATTATTATATAAAGTCACCATGTGATCCAGGAATTTTCTTTGCTATATACCCAAAAGAAATGAAAACTATGTTCACATAAAAACTTGTACCCAAATGTTCATGGCATTGTTACTTGTAAAGCCAGAAGTGGAAACAATTTAAATGTCTGTCGGCTGATAAATAGATAAGCAAAATATTTAATGAACTATTTTTTGAAAGTTAAGTACCAATTAGTTAAGTATCAATAAATTAAGTATCAACAAAGTACCAGTGTAAGCTCTGATGAACCTTGAAAACAAATTAAGTGAAAGAAGCCAGTTGCAAGGAACCACCTATGTATGATCCCATTTATAAAAGTTGTATAGAATGGACAATCTATAAAAAGACAAAGTAGGTTATTGCTGGGTGTCGTGGTGCACATCTATAATCCCAGCACTCTGGAGGCTGAGGCAGGAGGAGGGGTGAGTTCAAGGCCAGCCTGAACTATGTAGTGAAACCCTGTTCCAAAAAAAGTAGATTATTGGCTACTAGGGACTGAAGACAGGGAAGAATGGGACTGGTTTATTTTTGGGGTGATGAAAATGCTCTAAAATTGATTATGATAATTTTATATAATTCTGGGTCGTTACTTAATTGTACATTTCAAATAGATGAATTGTATGATCTTTGAATTATATCTCAATGAATCTGTTTATAGAAGTAGTACTTCTCACTATAATTCTGTATTTCCTTTCTCAGTTCATTTTTATCATAGCATTTAAGAAACATGTAATATACTCTTTTTACATATTTATCCACCTGTTATCTTCTATTTTCTCCCTCTAAAATATAAACTCTGTCTGGGGACATAGCTCAGTCTAGCTGTGTGCAAGGCCCTCACTTTAATCTCAGCACTGGTAAAATTTTATATATATATATATATATATATATACACACACACACACACACATATTTATATATGTATATACACTTTTATATGTATATATGTTTTATATATGTATATTTTTATGTACATATATGTAGTTTTTAATATATTTCTTCTGGTTTTTGAGACAGGGTCTTAATATTGCCCAGTCAGGCCTAAAACCCTTGGGCTAAAGGGATCCTTATTCCTCAGACTCCTCATTTTATACAAAACTATGTAAATTTATATATTTATATATATATATATATATTTTTTTTTTTCCCCCAAGAGGGCATAGTCTTTATTGTGTTCTTATTGTATCACCAGTGCCTAGAACAGGGTCCAGCACAGTGAGTACTCAGAAATATTTGTTAATGGATAGAATACCTGAAACTTAAGACTTGCAATTCTTTTTCATACCTTCTTATTCACGAAGCATAAAAAATTCTTCACTGTGCTCACTATTTGCCCTGTCCCTTACCACAGGGCAGCAAGATGAGCTGCTGCTTTTCCAACTAGGTACATTTGAAACATATTAGTATATTGAAAGGCAATTACTGAGTAAATTTTTATTCTGTAAGTATTTGACAGCTGGTTTATGAATAACATTAAGCTCAGTGTTGGGGATGGGGAGGTTATTATAAAAATAATTACATTAGCTCTGTCGATGTTTATTAAAGTAGCAGATAAATTATGTTAGAAATTCAGTTTAAGTGTTTTTTTGTTTTGTTTTTTGAGAAAGTGTCTCTCTTTGTAGTGGAGGCTGGCCTTGAACTCGCTGTGTACCCCAGGCTGGCCTCAAGTGGTCCTCCTGTCTCAGCCTCCTGAGTGTTGGGATTACAGGCTAGTCAAGCATTTTATTCATTTGTTTTTTTTTAAATTTTTTTCTTGGCTGAGTGTGATGGTACATGCCTGTAATCCCAGGACTCAGGAGGCTGAGGCAGGAGGACTGCTGCAAGTTTGAGGCCAGCCTGGGCTATGTAGTGAATTCAAGGCCAGCCTAAGCTACACAGTCAGACCCTGTCTCAGAAGACAAAAACTAAAACAAATTTTTTTCTAATTTTTATTTTTTTGTGGTCCAGAATTTTATTTTTTAATAGTGTGTTTGTAGTACAAATAGTATGTTTGTATTTTTAATAGTATAATTTGTAGTACACAATGATGACAATCATTGTGAGGAGTTGGTAGAAGTACATAACATTTTAATTCTTTTTATATTCTCCCCTTGGTCCCCTTTTTATTTGCAGAAGACTAACGCTGTTTCCTATCCTGAAACTTTTATTTTGCTCTTTTGTTTTCTTCTCTTTTTTTTTTGAGACAGGGTCTTGATATGTATCCCAGGCTGGCCTTGAACTTGCCATGATCCTCCTGCGTCAACCTTCTGAGTGCCGAAATTATAGACATGCATCACCGCATCCAACTATTACATGTTTTTAGTTGAAAATTTATTTGAAGGATTTAAGAAATGGACTATAAAATAAATTTAGTCTTAAAATATACTCTATAGGCTGGAGATATAGTGCAGCAGGCACAAGTACCTGCCTGGCAAGTGCAAGGTGCTGAGTTCGACTCTTAGTACCCCCCCTCAAAAATATATATATACGTACACTTTTAAAATGTAGCACAGGGGCTGGTGTCTATGTAGTTCAATGGTAGAGCATTTGCCAAGTATGCATAACAGTGTGGTTCTAAGCACAGGACTGGTAAAAAAAATAGCGTTCTTTATTCCATTATCTTGGGAGAAGTCATAGTAACCCTATTTTCTCAAGGAGCTTGTTTAACAAGTCTAAATTTTTCAAATTTTAATAGGAAAGTTTCCTAATCCCCAAAATTGAGCTGCTCTGCCTTGTCCCTCCAAGGGCCACTAATATACCTCTTAAACTTTAAGGGTTTTGAAACACTTGGAAAAAATCACTGGTCTAGGCAAATAATAAGGCTCTGTGTAGCCCTTAAATGTTATAATTCTCATTCACTTTGGGTTTTAAGTAACTGCAACTAAATATTTTTGCTAGACTGCACAGAAGTTTTAGACTTCATGAAATCAGCACAAGGTACATTTTCTATGCTTTGATTTCTTAAATAACTGTCACTTCCCTGATACTAATATCTGGTAAGGATTTTACCCATGTATGTCATCTAATCTTCAGAACAGTTTGTCGTATATAGCATCACTATTTTAGAGATAAAGAATCTGAGCCGGGGCTGGGGATTTAGCTCAGTGGCAAAAGCGCTTGCCTGGCAAATGCAAGGTCGTGAGTTCGGTTCCTGGTACCAGAGAAAAACCAAAAACTAAAAAAAAAAAAAAAAAAAAAGAATCTGAGCCTTGGGGCTGGGGATTTAGCTCAGCGGCAAAGCGCCTGCCTGGCAAGCGCAAGGTCGTGAGTTTGGTTCCCGGTACCGGAGAAAAACAAAAACAAAAACAAAAACAAAAAAAAAGAATCTGAGCCTCACAAAGCTTAAATGACTTGCTCAGTAGCATACAGCTACTAGTGGCAAAGCCACGATAAGAAACTAAATCTATCCCAAATCTAAAATCAGTCTTATAAAACAATTCCTGAGATCCAGGTATGGTGGCACATGCCTGTAGTCCCAGCACTTGGGAGGCTGAGTCAGGAGGGTTGCTGTGAGATCAACACCAACATGAACTACATAGTGAAACCCTGCCTCAGAAAGAAAGAATCACATCCTCTTTTGAGCCAACTATCTTTCCTATGATTGAAATATTCCTTTTTATTTTGCTTTTTTTGAGACTGGGTCTCACTCTGTAATTCAGGCTTGTTTTAAACTCATTATGTAGCCCTGGCTGGCCTCAAACTCATAGTGATCTTCCTGCCTTAGCCTCCCCAGTGCTATGAGTACAGGCATGCACCACCACACCTGGTCAGAATTTTTTTAAAATAAACATCCTAAAAACTTGCAAGTTTGCTTCATTCTATTTCCTGTTTGAAATAATTTACTTTGTCAATTATTGTCTTAATGATTCAAGCAATCAGTAGCTTTACAGTAATGTCTTATCTGGAGATGTTTTGTTATTGTTGTCTAAATTGGTGAGTTAGATCTCACATTAAGAAACAGCTTTTTTTTTTTTTTTTTTGGTCTTTTTTGAGACAAGGTCTTGCTATGCAGTTCAGGCTGGCCTTGAGCTCACTTGGTTGCCCAGGCTGGTCTTGAACTCACAAAGATCCTCATGCCTCAGCCTCCTGAGTGCTGGGATTACATGCACCACCACACCTGGCCCAGAAACAGCTTTTCTGAGTTATAATTGTTGCTCTTAATTTTACTAGAATCTAAAAGTGAGCTTTCCATTATAGGTCATGGCCATTGCACCAACACATTATATTTGGCAACGAGAGCGTTCTGTACATCACAGTGGAGCTATCAGAAACTACAACAGAGAGCAAGTTCAGCTGCCCCGGGGACCTAGTGCCACGCCAGTAGATTGCTCACTCTGCGGTAAAAAAGGAAGATACGTTAGACTCGGATTGTCTTCATCATCATCTTCATGCAGTGACATGGGAGAGCTGATGGAAAAACACTCTTGGGAATCCCACAATCCATTATCAATGGACATAATAGGTGACCCTTCTCATTCTTCTAGTTATTCTCAAGGTATGATTTAGTAATAAGACAGAATTAGATTTATGCATGTTATTTATTGAGCTGTAGTCAGTACTTGCAGGCAGGGATACATCATAATTTATACACAAAGCAGGGAATTAAATTAGGATTGAGTTTTCCTCTTTTCAGTTACCACTTTTTGTCTTGTGTGATATCCTACATAAAATAAAAGTTTTATTATGACATGTTAAATTGCAACCTAATACACCATAAGCCTTGAATATTAGAACCTGAACCATTTCTTTGAAATGTTTACTTTATCCAAAAAGAATTTAAAGAAGAAATAAATTTATAATCTCACCATCCAACTACTTGTTTCCTTCTACATACTTACCTATTTCTAACAAAATTGGAACCATCTGTATTAGGCCAGCTTTTTTGCTATGTATCACAAAGCACTTTCTTGTGTCATTATTTAATCTTTGAAAACTTCATTTTTAATCCTGGCATGGTGTAAGTACCATAATTCAGTTGCATATTTCATTTTTGTAGAGATTTAAGTGCTACAAACAGTATATTATTTAGAAAGTAATTTCATTAACTGGAAATACAACCACATCACAATTTTCAAGTTATTTTTATATAGTATTTCTCTGACACTTCCAGATTTGAAGTAATATTAGAATAATGATAATGATCCTTTGTACTTCTTATAAAGCCTTTCTTCCAGATTTCATGCATCTGAAGATAGGACTTCGATTTCTTTTTTTTTTTTTCCTTTTTTTCTGAGACAGGGTCTTGCTGTGTAGTTCAGGCTGGCCTTGAACTCACTACGTAGCCCAGACTGTCCTTGAACTTGCAGCGATCCTCCTGCCTCAGCCTCCCAAGTGCTGGGATTAGAGGCGTGGACCACCACACCTGTCCAGAACTGAGATTTCTTATGGTTCTTTCTAACCTGTCATGAGAAGTTAACAAATCTCATCATGAGTGGTGGCCTGCAACCTATCTATTCAGGAAGCAAGGAGAATCTCATATTCAAGGCTATCTTTTTTTCCTTTTTTTTCTTTCGTTTTTTTGAGACAGGGTTTTTCTATACAGTTCAGGCTAACCTTGAACTCACTTTGTAGCCCATACTAGCCTCAAACTCACAGTGATACTCCTGCCTCAGCCTCTGAGATTACAGGCATGCACCACCACGCCTGGCTGAGGAACATTTTGAGTGAGGTATGGTGGTTCTCGCCTGTAATCCCAGAATTCTGGGAGGCTGAGGCAGGAGGATCAAGAAAATCAAATCAAGAATAGAGCCCAGCCTAGGCAATTTAATCACCTAGGGAGATCCTTTCTCAGAATTTCAAAAAAAAAAAAATGTTTAAAAAGGGCTGAGGATGTAGCTCAGCACTCCTGGGTTCAACCCCTGTAGAAAAGGAAAAGAAGGGAGGGTAGGAGGGTGCGAGGGTGGAAGGAAGGGAGGGAAGGAGGGAATTTAACAAACCTGCATTACTACACAATTTTTACTTACTTTTTGCACTTCTCTATGAGAGTGAAAATGATATTTTTATTTGTATTAGTACATGTTCACAGTATATAATGAATACATTCATCATGGAGAGTTGGTACATATACATAATGTTAGGTAAAAAGGAGGAAAAAACAAAGGCATGAGCTCAACAGGACAGTTTTATTGAGGACAAACCTGAGAGGGACCACTTGGACCAGACCAATAACATTCATACAGACTTCCAGGTCTTTTACATGGTCACGAGTATAAAGGGTGAGCTGTGGAGGGAAAAGTTCAAAATGGCCCATTCAAGGGAGAGAGTTCAGTGGAATGGGGCTGGGACTCCCGCCAGGGACAAGGCTTGAGGAATGAATACAGGAGTGTCAGATGCCTGCCAAGAGCAGGGCTGAAGAATGTGATGGGAGTTATGGGTGTAGCCATGGTCACTGGACCTTAGGAACACCTGATCATACATGGTGTAAAAGCATAGCGGGATGGAAGATGCTTAAAGTGGCCTCCGGTAAGCCAAGGTTGGTGGCGGTTGGACTCCTTCAATTAGCACATCATCATTCGTTTCACATCCCTTTCTTCTCTCCACCCTCCTCCATGAGAGTAACAAGGATTGATGAAAATTTACTAAAGGAGAAACTACCAGTGATGGCGAACCTTTTAGAGCCTTCAGCGATACAAACAGCCTGCTGTGGCGTGCGTGCTGTAGGTCCACCACCACTGCTCTAGACCCTAGAAGGTAGAAGTTATGCCTCAATACCTATCCCTGGACATGGTGATCACTCAACAAATTTGGCTGACAATATAGTTGTTTCTTTTCAACACCTCCAAGCATAATTTCTGTTGTTTCAATAATACATTTGAAGGTAAATGGGGTTAGGGTCCACCCTAGGCTAAATCATAAGGTAGTAATTGGCCTTTTAACATCCCTCCCTTGTCTCCTCGCTCCTATGTTTACATGTTTTGACTCTCATTGTAGCTAAGAATTACTATACATTTAAAATGTCCCAGGGCCGAGGATATAGCTCAGTGGCACAAGCGCCTGCCTGGCAAGCACAAGGTCCAGAGTTCAATTCCTGGTACCAAATAAATAAATAAATAAAATGTTCCAGGCAAGCAGGTGTGATGGTACATGCCTGTCATCCCAGCACTTGGCAGGCTGAGGTAGAAAGATTGCCATGTGTTCAAGGCCAGCGTAGACTAGTCAAGGACAGCCTAAACTACATAGTAAGACCCTGCCTCAAAAAAAAAAAAAAACAAGAAAAAAATATAATAGGCAATACAGTAAGCAATTTATATTCACATTATTTAGTATTCACAGCCAATCATAAGCTGGCCTGGTGGTGCACACCTGTCATCCCAGCACTTGGGAGGCTGAGGCAGGAGGATCACTGTGACATCGAGGCCAGCCTAGACTTTATAGTTAGCTCAAGGCCAGCCTAAACTACATAGAGAGATCCTGTTTAATAAAATAAAAGAAAAACAACCAGAGCCAACAATACAGTAAATACTATTATCTCTGCTGGACAGATAGAGAACCTGAGGTTTAGAGAGGTTAAATAATTTGCCCAAGGTGAACAGAGTAATATTTGAACCTTGTCTCTAACTCTAGACAAGACCCTGAATTCTTAGCTCTTTTTTTAGCATTTCAATATTTAATCAGTATATTAAAATTGCTGATGAAATACATGTATTAACTATATATTTGCATGTTATATACTTGTATCAATGTGTAAGAAGCACATACATGTTTATATATTTTATATATGTATATTTACATGCTTTTTTAGAACTAAGTCTCTGAAATCTGGTATTCTTTTTCAAATCCGAAGTTTTATTTACTTGACAAAAAAATAAAGAAATATGGAGAACCCTAGTTAGTGAAGTCTAAAGCTTATACACTTTTAAAAAGCTGCCAAATATTACAGACAGTACAAAATGCACAAATACAATGCAGTATTTTGATTAATAAAGCAAAACTCCTCTAGGAAATTTTTTCATTTTCCTGTTACCTATCTTTTATTTTGCTCTTTATATTTAGGTTTCTCATGCATGGTTCTCATAAAACCATGTGATTTTTAAGCTTGTGTGTCTGATTTATTTCAGTTAATATTATAGCCTCAGGATATACCTACTTTCCTACAAATGACTTGAATTTATCCTTCTTTATGGCAGAGAAATACTCCATTATGTATAAATGCCACATTTTCTTTATCCATTTATCTGTTGATGAACATATAGGCTGCTTCCAAGATTTAGTTACTGTGAATTGTGCTGCTGTGAACATGGGTATACATGTATCACTGGTGTGATCTCTCTGACTCTTTAAGAAAGATAACTAGAAGGGGAATACATGCATCAAATGGAATTTCTAGTTCTAGCTTTGTGAGGAATCTCCAGGCTGATTTCCATTGTGGTTATACTAGTTTACATTCCCATAAACAATGTAACAGAGCTTCTTTTTTTCTCATAGCATCTACAGCACTTATGTTATTATTTGATTTCTTGATGATAGCCATTCTTTCCAGAGTAAAATGGAACCTCAGTGTTGTTTTCCTTTGCATTTCTCTAATAGCCAGAGCTGCTGGATGTTTCTTCATGTTTATTGGCCATTTGTCCTTCTTCTGAGAAGTGTTTCTTCATTTTAGTTGCTCATTTTTTTGTTCAGTCTTTTGTTCTGAGATCTTAGTTTTTTTAGTTTTTTCTTTTCTTTTTTTTTTTTCGGACAGGGTCTTGCTTTGTAGCCCAGGCTGGCCTTAAACTTGCAGTGATCCTATCCTCATGCTCCAGCCTCTCCTGAGTACTGGGCTTACAGGGATGTGTTACCACACTGAGCGTTTTTGAGTCGGTCACATAAATATATTCTAGATATTAGTCATCTGTGCAATGAATACCTGGCAAAAAAATTTTTCCCATTCTGTAGGTTGTTGCTTCATTCAGTTGTTTCCTTTCCTGTGCAGAAGGGTTTTTTTGCATTTTTTATTTGTAAATTTTACACATAAATAATAACATCCATTGTAGGGAATTTGTACCTGTACGTGATATATCTTCTTTTTTTCCCATTCCGTTCCTCTCACTTCAACCCTTCACCCTTTCCTTATGTACAAAGGATTTATTTTCATTTTTTCCTTCTTTTCTCATTTTTTGCTTTTTCCTTCCTCCCCATCCCCACTTCCCCTTCTCATTTGAACCTTTTCTTCTCATTTCCCAATATCTATTATACACACTGATCTTTATTTAAACTTTCAGTTTCTTACACCAGAGAAACAGTGCAGTATTTAAACAGGTGTGTCTGATTTATTTCACTTAAGAGCATGGTCTGAGAGTATGTTTCCATTGAATAAGTGGTCACAGTGGACATCCTTGTAAAAGTTCCTGATTTTAGTGTGAAAGTTCTTGGGTTTTATCCATTTAGTATGTTGGCTGTTGGTTAGTCATATATGGCTTTTATCAGATGAGATAAAGACCATCTATTCTAATTTTCTGTAAAGTTTTTGTCATGAATGGATGTTGGACTTGGTCAAATGCTTTTTTCTGCATCTATTGAGATGCTTTTTTGTCCTTGGCTCTGTTAATATGGTGTATTACATTTATTGATTTGCACATATTGAGCCATCCCTGCATCCTTGGGATGAATCCTACGTGGTCATGGTGTATAGTCTTCTTCATGATTTACTGCATTCTGTTTGTCTGTATCTTATTAAAGATGCTTACATCTATGTTCATTAGGGATACTGGTCTGTAGTTCTCTTTTTTGGTGGTATCCTTCTCTGGTTTTGGTGTCAGGGTAATTCTTGCTTCCAGGAACAAATTTGTTAGTATTGGTTCCTTTCAGTTTCATGACAGAGTTTGAGAAGTAGCAGTATCAGATCTTCTCTAAATTTCCTGTAGAATTCAGCAAGGAATCTATCCAGTCCTGGGCTTTTCTTTGTTGGTAGGTTTTTAATTACATCTTCAGTTTCACTGACTGATATTGGTTTATTTAGAATTTTTAAATCTTCTTGATTCAGCTTTGGTAATTCATGTGTATCTAAGAATCTAACAATTCTTCTGTGTTTTCTATCTAACTAGAATATAGGTTCTTGAAGTAGGGATTGATGACCTTCCAGATTTCTGTAGGATCTGTTCTGATTTTACACTTTTCATACCTAATTGCATGCATTTGAGTGTCCCCCCCTCCCCCCGCTGCCTCTTTTTTGATAAGGTTAGCTCAGGGTTTGTCAAGTTTTTGTTTTTGTTTGTTTGTTTTTTGACTGGAAATCAAACTCAGGACCTTCTGCCTTCCAGGTAGGCTCTGGAGTTTTTCAGTTTTATTTAATCTTTCAAAGAACCAACTCTGATTCATTGATTCTTTGTATTGTTTTCTTAGTCTCCATTGCACTAATTTCTGCCCTGAATTTTATAATTTCCTCTTTTGTATGAGCTTAGGCTTGACTTACTCTTCTTTTTCTAGAAGCTTGAGGTCGGACATTAGGTTGTTTATTTGAGCTCACTGTTTTTGTGGTATGTGAATTTGCTGCTATAATTTTCCCTCATAGTGCAATGGCAAGCAGAAACACTGAAACAACACCCAGGACTTGGAGGCAGATTTATTTCCATTGACTGGCACTGATCAAGCTCATGATTAAAATATCAGGCCTTGATCTCTGGTGGTCTAGGGCTTACATGGGATAAGCAAGCAGGAAGTACAGAGGCAGAATGGCTTGTCAACTGGGGATTGGTTCTTACAGTGTGCATTATAGTGACCAGCTGTGCATCACAAAGACCAGCCGTTTCTAAGAGATAGGAACAACCAGATCTGGAACAGTAACTATTACCTGGGCAATTAACAAACTGAAGTATACTGGTGTGTGGGGGGGTGGCATTTTCTGCTGCAATAAGACTGCTTTCCTTTTGTCCCATAAGTTCCAGTAGGTTGTATTTGCATTATTGTTTAATTGTGGGAACTGTCTAATTTTTTTCTTTATACTTTCACTGGGGCCCATTGATTATTCCAGAGGGTGCTCTTTAATTTCCATGTGTTTATGAAGTTCTTGGGAGTTTTTTTTATTTGACACTGATTTCCAATTTCATTGCACTATGGTCTAATAATACACATGGGATAATTTTAATTTCTTTGCATTTATTTAAGCATGTTCTATGAAGTAGTAGGTAGTCTATTTTGGAGAATGTCTCATATGCAGTGGAGAAGAATGTGTATTCTGATATTGTGGGGTGGATACTCTGTAGATATGTACTAAGTCCATTTGTTAAAAAGTTTGTTTTTTTTTAAATTTTGTTCTGAAATTTTTTGTTTTTTGTCTAGTTGATTTGTTGTGACAGTGGGGTATTAAGGTCCCCCAATACAACTGTATTAGTTCTTATTTGATTTTTTTGTGTCCATGAATATTTGTTTTATATAGTTTGGTACACTGTTATTTGGTGCATATATATTTATGATTGCTATTTCTTCCTATTGAACTGTTCCCTTTACAAGGATACAGTGACCTTCTTCATCTCTCTTAATCAGTCTTGGCTTGAAATCCACTTGTCTTTTTTTTTTTTCTTTCTTTTTTAATCCACTTGTCTTCAAATAGAACAGCTACCCCGGGTTTTTTCCAGGTTCCTGTCACATGGAATATTGCTTTCCATCCTGTGACTTTCAGTCTATAAATTTTTTTCATTAACTATGTTTCTTGTAAGTAGCCTATTCTGAGATCTTGCTTCTTGATTCATTCTGACAGTCTGTTTCTTTTGATTGGTGAATTGAGACCATTACATTGATGATTACAACTGATAAGTATTGACATCTTTGTCACGTTAGTTTCCTGTTGTTGGTTCTCCCCTCTCACCTTATTTAATTGCTTGCCTTCCCCGGTGGGTTCATTCTGTTGAGGTTCATGGAGTTGTAGTCCTTGTTATCTCTTTCTAGAATGTCCTGCAGAACATTTTGGTGGTCATGTGCTAGTTTGGTGGTCATGAATTTCTTCAGGTGCTCTTTGTCATGGAAGTATCTTATTTCTCCATCAATTTTAGAAAGATAGTTTTGTAGAGTACATTAATCTGGGTTGGAGTTTTGTTTTATTTTAGGGCTTGAAATATTTCAAGCTCTCCCTGACTTGAGGGTTTGTGTTGAGATGTTAGCTGTGATTCTGATGGGTTTTCCTTTATAGGTGATTTGTTTTTCTCAAACAACTTTTAACATTCTCTTCTTGTGTTGAATTTCTTGAATCTTGACTGTTACATGACTTGGTTAAAATTTTTTTTGATCATAGCTAACTGGACTCCTACATACCTCACTTTTTTGTATGTCAACATTTTTTTCCCTGCTTGGGACATTTTCTGCCATTATTTCTGTGAACAGTTTTTTTGTTGCATTTGTATTATCTCTACTCTTTCATTGATTCCAATCAATCTTATGTTCTTCTTTGCATCATCTAGCAGCTGTTGGATTGATTTTTTGTGGTCTCTTGCTATTTTTAAGTAATTGTTCTTGTCATGATCACTAACCACAATCCTGTGTTCTATATATGATATTCTGTCTGCACATTGGCTCATTCTACTGTGTATACTTTCAATGGAATTTTTCATATTGTGTATGCCTATCTGAATCTCTTTCATGGATGCCATCTCTTTCCTGTGTTGGGTGTTCATGGTGTCCATCATTTTCCTAAGCTTGTCTATCTTTTTAAAATCTGTATCTGCTCTAGAGTCACTAACCCTGTCTTTCATTATAGTCACTATCTCTGCAGTTATATGAGAAATTATTTCTTATTTGATTTTATTCCAGAGCCTTCTTCATCTGCTTTATTACTTCTACTATTATGACTTCAGAAAGTCCAGCTGGGTGGCTTTCAAATTTTTCCACCTCACTGCCCCACGAGTTTGCCACTGGTGAGTTGGAACTCTGGGATGCATCTTGCTCAAGTGTTATCTTTTTTTTTTTTTAAGTTCATTTTCTGGGTTAGTGCTTATAAATTGCTTATGAGGAATAGATTTATGCTAGTATTTAGAATTCTTAGTAAATGAGTACTTCTCAGAGATGTCTTCCAAGTATAGCTGGATTTTTGCTTTTGAGTTTGTTACAAGATCCCACCTCTTCAATATATTGGGGATAAGAGGTTTGTTGCCTATTTGGCCTAGCCCCTGGTTCTTTGGCACTGGCCTATAGTATTGTTTATGACCCTTAGGCAATCTTATTCTTGGTATACAGGAAGAACAACTGATTATAACAATTGTGTCACTGTGATTAAATTAGTACATCAGCAGTAACAATAGCATCAAACAGCCTAGAAAATGACAAACTGTGGTGACTAACTGTATGAACTATATTTGTGGTTATATAACAAAATCTAAAACAAACCAAAAATTTTGTGCAGTAAATATGCCCTCAGTATGGCAATTTTACCCTAATGGGAGAAAACTTAAAGGGTGTTGAGGGAATAGTGAGAAATAGAAGAGATTATAAGTATGGCAGACAAAGGGAGATTACACAAATTTTGGAAGGCTGGTGAAGAAGACAGGAGGAAAGAGAATGGAGAAATAAAAATAAGAAGAGACCCGGGAGTGGTGGCAAATGCCTGTAATCCCAACACTTGGGAGGCTGAGGCAGGAGGATCCTTGCAAGTTCGAGGCCAGCGTGGGCTACAAAGTGAGCTCAAGGCCAGCCTGAACTGCCTAGTAAGACCCGGTCTTAAAAAGACACACAAAAAAACAACAACAGCAAAAATTAGAAACAGTGTTCACACTCATGTAAAAACAAGAACAAACCATCAAGAAAAAAAACACAAAAAAAGAGAAAAAAGAAGAAGAAAATAAAAAAATAAAATGTCCCTGCCAAGTTGAAGAACAACTGATTATAACAATTGGGCTCCTTGACCTCCTGCCAACTTTGAGCTCAGTTCCACCTCACCCTGACCGTGCAGCTGCTAGATGGAGCCAGCCCACAGCTGCTTTGAGTTCTGAGCTCTGATGGCTCCTCTGTAGGATGTCTCCCAGCCAATCACCCTCTCCCTGGGGACATCTGAACCTGAATAACTCACCACCCACTGCAGTCTGTTGTGTCCACTGCTCTTTCCACTGGTGGGTTTCTCCTTGGAGACCTCTGGGGTCACCATTAGTCACCATGCACCTGCAGGTTTCAGCCACACCTTCCACACAGTGAGTCTGGAAGGGAGGAAGCACCACTTGCCACCTCCTTCTTCTTCACTGAATTCTCTTTTTCCTGTTCCCAAGGGCTTTAATTCTTCAATTCTTGTTTCAGATCTTTGTACTTTCCTCCTTCTCTTCTTCATATAGCTATATTCCAGCGTCTGGCTATCAAATCTCAGAGAAGCTCTTTCTCTGCTATTCACCATTCTGCTATCTTCCCAGCAGTTTCAGAAGCTTTTTAATTTGATATGATCCATTTATTGATTCTTGGTATTATTCCTTATGCAAGTAGCATTTTATTCAGAAAGACCTTCCCTATGCCTATGTCTTCAGAAGTTTTACTTATTTTCTCTTTCAGCAGATTATCTGTTTTTGTTTTACTGTTTAGATCTTTGTTTTTATTTTAGTTTAGTACATGTTGAGAGATATGGGTCTTGGTTCAATCTTGTGCATGCAGATAGCAAATTTTCCCAGTATCATTTGTTGAAGAGGCTTTCTTCCAGTGTAAATTTTGGGTCCCCTTCTCAAAGATGAGATAGCAGGCCAAGTGTGGTGGTTCAACCTTATAATCCAAGTACTCAGGAAGATGAGATGGGAGGATCATCGTGACTTTGAGGCCAGGCTGAATAGCATAGTGAGAATCTCAAAAGACAAACAAAGATCAGGTAGCTCAATGTGTCTGGAGTTGTTTCTGTATCCTCTGTTCTGTTCCATTGACCCATATGTCTGATTTTTTGCTAATACTATGCTGGTTTGTTTTTGTTTCTGGTTTTCGTTTTTTAGCTCAAGGTGACCTTGAACTCATGGCTATCCACCTTCCTCAGCCTCCTGATTTCTGGTATTACACGCTTGTACCATTATGCTCAGCTTTCTGCCTTACTCTTGTTGCCCACAATTGCTTTTGCTATTCTTAGTCTCTTTTGGTTCCATATGAATGTTAGGATTGTTTTCTGTAGATCTGTGAGGAATGCTGTTGGTATTTTGGTTGGGATTGCATTAATCCATATTATCAGTTTGGGGAGTTTTGACTGTATTAGTTTTGTCTATCCAGTAAGTAAGGATATCTTTCCATTTTCTGATATCCTCTTCAATCTCCCTCTTAGAGCACATAGTTTTTGTTATAGAATTCTTTTACTTCTTTGCTAATGGTAATTCCTAAGTATTTCATTTTTCTTGATGCTATTGTGAAAGGTATTGTTTCCCTAATTTTATTCTCAGTGAGTTTATTGTTGGTGTACAGGAATACTTTCGATTTTTTTTTTTTTTTTGATACCAAGAATTGAACTCAGGACCTCGCACTTGCCAGGAAGGTGCCATGCTGCTAAGCTATTCCCTTGGCCCCACTACTGATTTTTGAGTGTTGACTTTATATCCTGCTAGGCTACTGAATTTGATTATTAAATCTAAGAATCTTTTGGTGGAATTTTTAAAGTTTTCTATGTAGAGGATTATGTCATCTACAAAATATCATTTTAATTCTTTTTTCCTATACATATCCCTTTAATTTCTTTCTTTTGCCTGATTGCTCTGGCTAATGTTTAAAGAACAGGACAGGACATTGAACAGGAGTGGTGACAGCAGACATCTTGTTCCTGATTTTGTTTTGGGGGGGCTATTTTTTGAGACAGCATCTTGCTGTGGAGCTCAGCCTGGCCTTGAACTCATTGTACTCATCATACCTCAGTCTTCCAAGTGCTGAGATTTACAAGTGTGTGCCACCATGCCCAGCTTGATTTTAGAGGGAAACATTCAGATCCTCTTCATTTAATATGATATTGGCCATTGGTTTGTCATAAATGACTTTTATCAGATTGAGATAAGGTCCTTCTATACCTATTTTTCTTCAAGGTTTTTTTTTTTTTATTAGATGTGTATGCTGGATTTTATCAAAGGATTCTTCTGCATCAGTTCAGATGATCCTGTGATTTCTATCCTTAATTCTATTTATGTGGTGTGTTATGGTTATTAATTTGCACATGTTGAACCATCCCTGCATTCTTGAGATGAAGCCTACTTGGTCATGATGTTTGATTTTTTTTTTTTGTGTGTGTGTGTGTTGTTGGGGATTGAACCCAGGGCCTTGTGCATACAAGGCAAGAACTCTACCACTGAGCCACATCCCCAGCCCGATGTTTGATGTTTTTGATGATTTGTTACATTCTGTTTGCCAGTATCTTGTTGAAGATTTTAATGTCTATATTCATTAAAGAGATTGGCCTACATTTCTCTTTTTTGGCTGGATCCTTGTCTGGTACTGGGATCAGGGTAAGGTCAGCTTCCAGCAATGACTTTGGGAGCACTGCTTCCCATTCAATTGAATTAAGAGTTTGAAAATTATTGCCATTATTGGTCTTCCCTAAAGTTCTTGTAGAATATGGCAGTCAATCCATCAGAACCTGGACTTATCTCAGGTGGTAGTTTTTTAAATTACTTCTTCAGTTTCATTGCCTGTTATTGGATTATTCAGGATTTTTATATCTTCTTGGGAAGAGCTTTGGTAGGTTATAGATATCTAGAAATCTATTTCTTCTGAATTCTCCATTTCATTAGAGTGTAAGTTCTCAAAGTAGTTACTGATGATGTTCTGGATTTTGGCAGAGTCCATTTTGAGTTTGCTTTTTTTTTTGAGACAGTGTCTTGCTATGTAGTTCAGGCTGACCTTCTCATCACTATGGAGCCCAGGCTGGCCTTGAATTTGAAGTGATCCTCCTGCCTCAGCCTCCCAAGTGCTGGGATTACAGGCATGTGCACCATACCTGGCTTTCTTTTTTCATTTTTAATTGCATTGATTTGGGTCTTTTTCCTTATTTTGGTAAGATTGGCCAGGGGTTTGTCTATTGTGTTATTATTTCAAAGAATGAGGGTTTTAATCATTGATTCTTTGTGTTTTTTAAATCTCAATTTCATTAATTTCCGCTCTAATCTTTACAATTAATGTCCTTGTACTGGCTTTGGATTTGAATTGTTCTTGTTTTTCTGGGACCTTAAGATGTATCATTAGGTTATTTATTTGGACTCACTCTGTTTTTCTGATATATACATTTACAGGAATAAACTTCCCTCTTAGTAAGACTTCTTTCATTGTGTCCCATTGTTTCTGGTATATTTTACTGACATTATCCTTTGATTCTATGAGCTGTCTAATTATCTTCTGTGACCCATTGATTATTTTAGAGAGTATTGTTTAATTTCTAGGTGTTTATATAATTTTTGTATTTTGGTATTGCATTCTATTTTTATTGTGTTATGACCTGATAATATGCATGGTGTAATTTCAATTCTTTTCCATTTACTTAAGCTTGTTTTATGGGCTAAGATGTAATCTCTTTGTGCTGCTGCGAAGAATGTGTATTCTATGTTTGTTATGTAGAACACTCTGTTGATATCTGTCAGATCCATCTAATAGAAGGTTTGGTTGAAGAATATTTCTTTGTTGTTGTTTTTCTAGTTGATTTACTTGAGTGGGGTATTGAGGTCTCCATTATAATTGTGTTCATGTTTATCTGATTTTTTTATGTCTACTAGCATTTATTTTATGGAGTTGGTGTACCAGTGTTTGGTGCATGTACATTTGTAATTTTAATCTCTTCCTGTTGAATTACTCTCTTAACCAATATTAGTGATCTTCTTTGCCTCTGCTAATGAGTGTTGGCTTGAAATCTACTTTGTCTGAAATTAGGGTAGCTACTCCTTTTTTCTGGGTTCCCATTGCATGCTATGTTGTTTTCTATCCTGTGATTCTTAATCTGTGAATTCCTTTTGAATTAAATGTGTTTCTCATATACTGCATATCACTGGGTTTTGTTTCTTGGTCCATTCTGCCAATCTTTGTCATTTGACTGGGGAATTGAGATCATTCACACTGAGAGTTATTACTGAAAGGTACTGACTTATTCATATCATTGCTTTATTTTCTTGTTGATCTCCACCCCCACTTCTTTTCTGCCTAACTGCTCACCATTTGGTAATTCATCCTATTTATTTTTGACTTGTTGGTTTTCCTCTTTTCTAGTGAATACCTGAGAATTTTTTGGAGTGTTAGTTTAGTGGTTATGAATTTCCTGAGGTGCTTTTGTCATGGAAATACCTTATTTCTTCATCATTTTTGAAGGAGAGTTTGCAGAATGTATAAGTCTGAGTTGGAAGTTAATTTATAGGGCTTGAAACACTTCACTCCAAGCTCTGCTGGCTTTTAAGGTTTGTGTTGAGAAGTCTGCTGTAATTCTGATGTGTTTACTTTTTTTCCCCTTTGTGTTTTTAAGACAGTTTCCCACTATGTAGTTCAGGCTGGTCTTAAATTTGCAGCAGCCCTCCTGCCTCAGCCTCCCAAATGCTGGGATTACAAGTATGTGCCACCACACTCAGCTTCTAACAGCTTTTACTATTCTGTCTTTGTCTTCAACTTTGGATATTTTGACAGTACTGTGACATGGAGAGGTTCTTTTTGACCATGACTATTTGTGGTTTCGTATGTCACACTTAACTATATGTTTAATTTTTTCCCTATATTTGGAAAGTTTTCTGATTTTTTTTTTGGAGGCAGGATAGTTCAGGCCAGCATTAGACTCATTATGTAGCACAGGCTTGCCTTGAACTTGCTGCATCCTGTCTCAGTCTCCCAAGTGCTGAGATTACATGCATACACCACCCTGCCTGGCTGGATCCCTGTTTTGCAGTTCTGATATTCCTTCCTTATATTGTTTGCTTCCATTGCCCATATTTCAGTGTAATTTTTAATTTCTTGGATTTCTGTTTGAAATGTTTTCATAGACTCTAATTCTTTTCGTGGACTCTAGTTCATGTTTTGTATCATTTTCTTTTTAGCTCAGATAGCTTTCTACTAATGTCTCCTGTAAACTCCCTGATCATTTTTATATGTTTGTGTTTTTTTTTGGTTTTTGTTTTTTGGTTTTCTTCTGGTACCAAGAATCGAACTCACAACCTTGCGCTTGCCAGGCAGGCGCTTTGCCGCTGAGCTAAATCCCCAGCACCCCCTGATCATTTTTAATACTTCCACTATCTGTTTTGTTTTGTTTCATTTTGTTTTTGAGACAGGGTTTCACTATACAGGTTAGGCTGGCCTTAAACTCTCTTTGTAGCCCAGGCTGGCCTCAAACTCACAGTAATCCTCCTGCCTCAGCCTCCCCTGGGATTACAGGCATATGCCACCATGCTTGGCCTATTATCTGTTTAATTATATCTCCTGTGATCTTGCCAAGCACTTCATTGATTTTTTGTTGTTGTTGTTGTTGTTGTTGTTGTTGTTGTTTTTTGTCTTTTTGAGACAGGGTCTCATTATACAGTTCAGGCTGGCCTTGAACTCACTTTGTAGCCCAGGCTGGCCTCAAACTCCTAACGATCCTCCTTGCCTCAGCCTCCTGAGTACTGAGATTATAGGCATGTGCCACCACGCCCGGCTGATTTGTATTTTAATCTCCTCTATTATCCTTTTGAATAATTTGGGTGTGTGGCTTTTGCTTTTCTCCCCTCTCAATTCCCGCAGGATTGGCTTTGGGGGAACTGATAATTTTGGAAAGGAGTTTGTTCTTTTGTCTTCTCATGTTTCAATTAGCAATAATTGGGCCTCAGATAAACTTTATTGGCTATGATACTGCCACTGTGCAAAGCTCTTCTCATGTTTCTGCTATTGTTTTTTATTTGTTTTGTTTTGTGCTTAGGTTTATGAGTACTTATAGTAGAGAAAGTTTATTGCTAGTATGGTAATCTCTGTAGTTAGTCTTCTTTTCAGTGGTGTATTCTGGGTGTGGCTAAGTATAGTCCTTTGCCTCTGTCTCAAGGTCTGATCAACTCTATTATTTTCAAGGTGAGTGCACTACAACTGGCCAACACCCAGCTGCTCAGGATTGAACCATAGTATTGTTAATATCATAAAGGTAATCTGAATATTGGTATACAGAGAAAACCAATTAATAAGAATTATGCAGCCATGGCAATATCAACCAAATCAGCAAACAGTAATATCATCAAGATAAATTGGATATTGACATTCCATATGAACCAATAATGTACCACCTTTAACCATAGAAAAGAATTCCATAATGATAAACACTAACCCAACCCAGATAGTAACATACAGCAAATATATATTAAACACAACAAATATACCTCCATCAATAATAGGAATTCAACATTAATAACACAGAGTTAACTATCTAAAGATTAATAAAGCTTAATGATTATACTACTAAAGACATAGGTAGATAAGAACAGAATACAAGAGGAAAATTTTGAAAAACAATGGGAAGGAGGAAGGAGAAGTAAGACAAAGGATCCTACTATGGAGGAGGAGGATATTTATAGAATTAGATAAAGGTAATAGAAAAAAATGACAATTAGATAAGAGAAAAAAGGAAAGAAGAAAAAGAATAGGGAGAATAAAGGTAAGAGAAAATTAAAAGAAAAATTTTAAGAAGAAACAAATAACGGTAAGAAAAAAATTTAAAAACAGAGGAAATTTTCCCAGACCCCAATAAATCAGTGAGATAAAAAGGGACAGGGAGTCCAAAAACAGAGAAAAAAATTTCTCTGGGTTTTTTTCCTGGACCCACAGTTTATTAGGTGCTCCCCTGGTCTGGAGGGCTCTTTGTTTACCTCAGGCTGTGACAATGCCCAAGCGAAGATCCCTGCTTGCCAGGATAGATAAGAAAGGCAGCCAGAACCCAGATCCCTGCTAGGTACAAGTAGGTAGAGTAAGGGCTCAAACTACTCAATGCTGGCACTTTCAGACTCAGCACAACTCAAGCTGGGCGTGGTGTCCCATCACAAGGGACAGGATTTGTGTCTTCTTGGCCTGAGTTCAAAGCCCTCATGGGGTCTCTTTTCAGCCTACTCCCTGTCCCTGGTTGCCTCTCGATCAGCCACTGTGGGACGGTAACACTGAAAACCCTGAAGTGAAGCCATCCCTAAGCCATTCCCAAATTCAAACAATTGACCCATTCCCTACCAAGCACTCCCAGTATATGGCAGGTGCCTATGAGATTCCTACCCAGCTGCTGCCTGTCATGTAGAAGTCCTCAGTATAAAACCCTGTACTTTGTGCAGATCACAACTGTGGACTTCCCCTGGAGCTTATGTTACCACCCCAGTCCACTGTTGCTCTTTCTCCCTGGAGCCTCCAGTGTGCAACTTACTTCTGCAGAGCCAGGATCCCCCCCTACAAGCTGCACGCTGAGAGCCAGGGAGAGAGTCCAGACTGTTTCATTTCCTTTTCTATGTGGCGGTTCATCTCTCAAACTTCTCTGTAGTTTGCAATTGTTCTTTCCTAATTCCTGGTGATCTTTTTTTCTTCCACAAGTTGTTATTTTCCTGTGTTTAGGTTCTGGATCTCAAGAAGCTGAATTTTGCCATTGTTTACTACACTGCCATCTTGGAATCCCTAACTTTTATGCCCTTCCACCCCTTCGATGAAATTCTGTCCTTAGCAGCAAAAATAAGTTGCAGCAGAAGCCGGGGAGCAAACTGCTAAGGAAGTGGTAAAAACATTAAGAACCAAATCCCAGGCCAGGCATGATGATGCACACCTGTAATCCCAGCACTCAAGAGACTGAGGCAAGAGGATTGCTACAAGTTTGAGGCCAGCCTGGGCTACAAAGTGAGTTCAAGGCCAGCCTGAACTGCATCATGAAATTCTGTCTTAAAAAAAAACAAAAAACAAAAAACAAGTCCCTGAAGAAAGATTGTAAAAGATTAGTTGGGAGAGAATTGAACAGTTGGAACAGATATTTACCAAAAACAATACAGGAACAGGTATATTTTATTCAGAGTAGCCTCCACAGACATCAACAGTAATAATATATATTGTAAGGCTTGACTTCCCAACAGGAAACTGGAGCACACCCTTGGGACTAGGAGGTTCTGCCAATCAGTGTGCTTTAAAAAAAAAAAGCTTTTTGAGGGATTGTGCACCAAAGTGAAGTACTGACTTGAAGAGTAGTAGAAGGAAGTTCTACTACTGACAAAAACACTACCATTTTTTAAAAAGACTGGTTGACGTGTAAATGTTTAGATGAAAGCATCTGATGTACAAGATGAAAAATACAAGTAACAGTAGTTTTGTTCTTGGATTAAATCCCTGGATTTAGGATTATTGTTCCTATTTAGGAAAGATGAAGTATTTATCACCATTTTATTCTAATATTAACTCAAGGTTAACTGTAAAATCTTTTGATGATATAAGAGGGTAAGCCGTACAAAGAAAAAATATTAATCACACACACACATTTGGCCAGGAAAAAAATCTATCTCTGGTAGGTTTTCTACCAGGAAATGTCATTTTCTTCCAGTAAGTCTAACAGAGTGAGCTAACTGGAGACAAAAACCACTGGAATGGTAGGTTGAGGATATATGATATTATCAGGAGCAAGGACAGTCACTACCTGAGCAGCTGTTGATTCCTAGTACTGACCTCCGCTAGCAAAAGTTTCTTCCTACAGATTACGTAAGTTTGGAGTCACTTGATGACTTGTGGTCTGAGAAAACTCGATCCAGCATTATCCAAAAGAGATACAGAGCTGATGTTCTGTTCCAGGTATTTATACTGAAACTTAGGATAGTGCTTTCACTTTTCTTTGAAATAAAAGAAGGCAGTGTCTTGGTTCTCAAGTAAAAACATGTTTTTCTACCTTTACATTTTAAAAAAAAATTTTTTATTTTATTCTTTGGTACCAGGGATCGAACTCAAGACCTTATGCTTGCCAGGCAGATGCTTGTGCTACTGAACTACATCCCCAGTCCCTACCTTTACATTTTTTGAAAAAAGCAACATGAGGTCACTACTGTTTTCTTACTACGTAGTGAGCTGCACTGTGTGCAGGACATATCTTCTGTCTTCTTTGTGCTGCTTTTTCATTTCTACTTCTTTTCTTCTTTTACCTTCAATAAACTTTGAACTTTTAAGTCCAAAAAAGAAAAAACAACATGTTGAAAGGACAAGTGTTAAATAATATGCTTGTGACATTTAAGAACAAAAATTGTTTTTCAGTTTGACAAGATGGAGTGAAAATACTGTCAGAACATTTCACTTTGGGGGAGAGACTAGATGAGGAATTTTTTACAAATTCACACATATCACAAATCTTTTAATTTTTTTATTAAAGCCTGTGAAAATTTTGATTTGATGTTACTACTTAAAAAGAAACACAGTAAGACCATACCTTAACTCCAGCTCCATGTTCAAAACTTAAGCCTTTAAAAAGAAAGAAAGCTATCTGTATGTCACAACAGAAAAATTGGAATACCATATCTATAGAGCTCAGATTTTGTTCATATACTGTGCTTTATAATTAACTCTCTGGTGTTGGAACCAAACTTAATGGTTATCAATAACTTCCTTTAATTTTTTGGGGTGGGTGAGTACTAGGAATCAAACTCAGGATCTTGCACTTGCCAGGCAGGTGCTGTGGCACTGAGCTATATCCCTGGCTTCCATCATTTTTTTTTTTTTTTTTGTCTTTTTGAGACAGGGTCTTGCTATGCAGTTCAGGTTGGCCTTGAGCTCACTTGAGCCCAAGTTGGTCTTGAACTTGCAAAGATCCTCCTGCCTCAGCCTCCCAAGTGCTGGGATTACAGGTGTGTGCCACCATGCCCGGCCTTCCATCACTTTTTAATATGTGTTAGAGTATCATAAATTTTTGGTTTTGCTTTTTGTTTGACACAGAGTTGCACTATATATAATCCAGGCTTCATTCCTCTTGCCTCAGCCTCAGGAGTCCTAGAATCACAGGCTCATATCACTGTGCTTGGCAATAATTATTCCTTCTTGTATGTATCAAACTCATACTAAACAGTAAGTTCTGGGTTGCAAAAGAGGATTTTTTTTTGCATTTAATTTTTAATTATTATTTTTATTAGTTCATGTTTGCAGTACATAATGATTACACTCATTGTGAGGAGCTGGTATACACACAACACACCTTAATGCTTTTTACTTCGTCACCAATCTTGTGCTAAAGGTAATCTCATTTTAAACACAGCCTCCCAAGAAATCTTCAAGTGGAATTATGATACTAGTTTTACTGATGAAAAAAATGAGTCACACCATTACTACCTAAAATGACAACCCCCCAAAAAAACAAGATGGGAACTCACTCCTGTCTGATCATAGCAGTTACACTTTTCTTGTTGTGGCTGTTGGTAGTGCTGGTGCTGGGGATTAAACCCAGGGCCTTGCACAGGCCAAACCCATGCTCCACCAGTGAGCTACACACCTTACCTCACACATTTTTATACTAACTAAACTACTATCATTTCTCGTAAGGCTGTTTTATACATCATGGCACCTAGGCTGATCCATGGATATGTATTACCTGAGGACCCCTGAGACTTTTAAGTCAAAGATCATATTAATCTATTTTCAGGAAATAGATTTTCCTCAAAAAGAAATTCTAGTTGGGTGTGGTGGTTCATGCTATAATCCCAGCATACTGGGAGGCTAAAACAGGAGGATTACAAGTTTGAGCACACCCTTGGCAATTTAACAAGAACTTGTCACAAAATCTTTTAGAAAAGAAAGGAAGGGGGATGGCACTAGCGAAGTATCTCAGTGCAAAGACCTTGTATCCCCAGTATGAAAAAAACAAAAACACTTCAACTTTCTTATGTACTATTGTCATTACCACTGTTATACCTATCCAGGATTAAAATCCTTACACTTAATAAATACATCATCAGGGAATTAGAGTATATGAATAATGTGATAAAGCCTATGCTAAATATACGACCAACATTTAGGAGTACCAAAGATTCCAGAATTAATGCTACGGGTGAGAGATTTGGTGAAGGGTTTTCAGAAGTGATGTAAGAGCTGGGCACTGAATGAACCCTGTTTTGCTCAAGGAAATAAAGAGCTCTGAAGAGCAGACAGAAGTCTGGAAATACACAGATTCTCTCCCTCTGCCTTCCACAAATCTCTTAATTCATCTAGGTCTTCTTTCACAACACATTTTGCATCTGCCCCTTTTTTACCACTAACCACTTCACATGTGTATTACTATAAAATCTAACTTAACATGCTTACCCTTCCCTGTATTAAATATTCATAAACACCACAAACATTAACTTTCTTAAAATATCCCCTTTAAATGACAATGGACCCAGGCATGGAGGCTGAGGCAGGAAGACCCTCATGAGTTTGAGGCCAGCCTGGGCTACACCATGAGTTCAAGAGCAGCCTGAAATACATAGCAAACCAAACCAAACCAAATCAAAAACAGATAAAACAAGAAATGAGCCAGTGTAGGCTGAAAGCAGTTAGCAAACTAACTCACCATTTACTGGATGGAAAAGGTAGAGCAGGGCTTCTGGAAAGCAATAGGAAAAGTTTTGAAACAGTCCCAAATCTCTTAAGTTTACAGTATGACGTATGAGTCATACATGGATGTAGAAAACCACTGTCCCATAAACCAGACTACCAGCATATTTAGTGTTCAGAGGAAAGATGAGAAAGGGGCTTTAAACTGAGCCTTGACAAATACATAAATAAATGGCTATTCATTTGGTCTTCCACTTAGAACAGACACTGTGTTAGAGAGGTCTTGTTCAGTATCTACCAGACATGGTAAGTGAAGAAAAACCAAGAATCCTATAGGAAATAGGACTAAGGGGCAGAACCTTCCTCAACTCTTAATCCAGGTCCTTCTTCAAGTACACAGCTGAGACCTGACACACAATGGGCATTCAAAACCAGTCATCAGCTGGGAGTCTTCTGCCTACTCACAACTAAGTTGCAAATGAAATACAATTTTGTGCAGATGAGTACTAATAAATAAAAATACAAGATTATTTTTAGAAAACAGCATGAAATTATTTACTAGAAAATGGATATTGGGTGTGATAGTACATGCCATAATCCCAGCAGTCATGAGGCTGAGGCAGGAGAATTGCTGTGAATTCGAGGCCAGACAGGGCTACATAGTGAGTGCAAGGCCAGCCTGAACTACATAACAAGACCTGTGTCTTAGTTACTTTGCTTCTTCCTAAGACAAAATACCTGATATCCAAAGTTAAAGGAGGAAAGATTTATTGTAGCTCACAGTCTGTAGAGGTTTCAGTCCATAATTAGCTGGCTCCAAGCAGGATGGCTTGGCAGAGAAGCATTACAGAAGAGAAAAAGTTCATGGCAGGCAGCAAGCAGCAAGCAACAACAGCCCTCTTTCTGTCCCTTATATTCTATCTAGGCTACACACCATTAGGGTGGCCAGCACTCACACCCAGGGTGGGCCTTCCCATAATCCACACCCAGAACTATGCTAAACCAATCAGTGGACTAATTTAGTAATCACACATGTTGATCCCAGCATCATACTCTAGATCCAGCCATCTCTGAAAAGCTCTACCTATGACCACATGAGGCTCTGGCAGGACATTACATATAAGCCATAACACCCTGTCTCAAAAAAAGAAAAGATACAATATTAGATATCCCAATATTAGATATAATTATAATCAACAAACATACTTTATATTTCAACAAATATACTCATTCATAAGTAAAGCTAATTTACCAAAAATATTAAAACTGTACATAATTTACTCTTGTACAGAGAACCAGTTACACTTAAAACTTTTTGCTGCTGCAATGGTGAGTAAAAAAAGTTATGAAGTAGCAATTACTCATATTAAATGTCTATAAGCAGACTTAGCTCTTTCACTAAGTTTTATGTGGTAATAGTACTTCATATCCAATAAAATACATAAATATTGAGTACAGATTTATGAGATTAGAGGTCTATAAATAATCACTATCACCTCTGTTATGGTAGAAAATACTTTATTTAGAATGCTCCTTTTGCCTGTTTTCAGTCCTATCACCCAGTCAACTGCCGACCTGACTTGTTTTGGATGTACACAGTTGTTTTTTGTATATGCACATAACATACTTTAATCATCACACCCTTTGCTTCTCTTCCCCTACCCCTCCCTGGGTTCACATTTGGGGGATTTCAATGCATATATTTTATCATTCCATTCTATTACCTACCCTGATGCCTCCACTCACCCTCCCTCCCTCCGATTCCTTCCTCTTGACTAGTAATTGTCTCCCTTTTACTTTCTTTTCTATTTTTTAGATCCACATATTAGAGAGAAGATGTGATGTCTGTCTTTCTGAGCCTGGCATATTTTACTCAACATAATAATCTCTAAAACCACCAATTTTCCTGAAAATGACGAAATTTCATTCTTTATGGCTAAATAATACTCCACTGTGTATACCACATTTTCTTTATCCATTCATCTGTTGATAGGCACCTAGCTTGGTTCCAAATGGTACAATAAACATGGGTATCCTGATACCCTTAGAATATGCTGATTTTCATTCCTTTGGGTATATAGCAAGGAACAGAACAGCAGGATCAAATAGTAGTTCTACTTTTAGTTTACTGAGGAGCCTCCATACTGATTTCCAAAGTGGCTGTACTAATTTATATTCCCATAAGCAGTGCAAGGGTTTTTCCTTACAATCTTCTCAGCTCTTTCTATTTTTTATATTCTTTTTTTTGAGACAGAGTCTTGCTGTGTAGTTCAAGCTGGCCCTGAACTGACTATCTAGCCCAAGCTCATCTTGAACTCCCAGCAATCCTCCTGCCTCATCTTCCCAAGTGCTGGGATTACAGATGTGTGCCACCACACCTGGCTTGTTTTTATATTCTTCATGATGGCCAGTCTGACTATATTAAGATGGAATCTCAGTATAATTTTGATTTGCATTTTTCTTTTTTTTTGGTTTTTTTCCGGTACTGAGAATCGAACTCATGACATCACACTTGCCAGGCAGGCACTGTGCCGCTGAGCTAAATCCCCAGCCCTTGATTCGCATTTTTCTAATGGATAGAGACATTGAACTTTTAATTTTTTATTGGTATGTTTGTAGTACATAAATGGTAACATTCATTATGAGGAACTGGTGCATATACATAACACATCTCAATTCTTTTTTTTCTCTTCCCTTCTACCCCCCCATTTTGTGGCCACTTGTGTGTATGTGTATACACATATATATGTGTGTGTGTATATATATATATATATGCCATTTGTATGTATATCTATGCTGGCCATTTGTACTTTGTCTTTTGAGAAATGTCTGTTAATTCATTTGCCTGTTTACTGATAGGCTATTGGATTTTTTTGTTGCTAAGGCTTTTGTTGTTGTTGTTCTTTGTATGTTTTAGATATTAATCCTCCATTGCAAGAGTAACTGGCAAAGATTTTCTCCCTTTGTGTAGGCTCACTCTCTTTACTGTTAGTTGTTTACCTTGCTGGGAAGAAACTCTAATTTGATGTAGTCCCATTTATTGACTCATGCTATTGTTTTCTGTGCTCTGTCCTATTCAGGAACTTTTCAACTGTGCCTATGGCTTCAAGTGCTCCAAGTGCTTGAAGTGTCTTTTATTTTAGCAGTTATTTTATTTTAGCAGTTTCAGAGTTTCGGGTCTTATATCTAGATCTTCAATCCATTTTGAATTGATTTTTGTACCAGATGAGAAGTAGGAATCTAGTTTAAGTAATCTACAAGTACATGCCCAGTTTTTCCAGCACCACTTGTTGAAGATGTTGTCTTTTCTCTAGTGTATTTGGCGGGAGGGAGCTCTTTTGTCCAGAACCAAACGGCTATACTTGTGTGGGTTTGTTTCTACCTTCTGTTGTGTTCATTAGTCTTTCTTTTTATCATAGTACCATGTTGTTTTTGTTACTATAGCTTTGCTGTGTAATTTAAAATCAAGTATTTTAGCCAGGTGTGGTGCTACATGCCTGTAATCCCAGCACTAGGAAGGCTGAAGCAGGAGGAATGTTGTGAATTTGAAACCAGCCTGGGCTACAAAGTGAGTGCAAGGCTAGCCTGAACTGCATTGTAAGACCCTGTCTTAAAAAGATGATGATGATGATAATAATAATAATAATAATAATAATAATAATAATAATAATATCAAGTATTTTGGTACCTCCACATCTGCTTTTTACTTAGGATTGCTTTGGCTATTTGGGGCCTTTTGTGTTTCTGTTATGGTTTATATCTGGATGTCCCCCAAAGCTTCATGTGCTCATAGGTGGGCTTTGCGGGGGTGACTGGATCATGGGTGTGTGATACACTGGATTAGCCCATGGATGGGTTTATATTTTTAGCTGGATGTGATGTTGGGAGGTGAAGCCTGATGTGTCACTGTGGGTGTGATGTGGAATGGTATCTATCCCTCCTCCTCCCTCTCTGCCCTACTTCCTGCCTGCTGTGTTCCTCTACCATGCCAGCCTGCCTTGGAGCCAGCTGATTATGAACAAAAAACTCTACAAACTGTGAGCCAAAGATAAACCTCTCTTCAACTTGGGGGTGTCAGGTATTATGTCTTTGTGACAAAAAAAGTAACTAAAACAGTTTCCATATAAATTTTAGAATGTTTTTCTAATAAATTTTGTTCTAACAAATTTTCTAAAGAATGTCATTGGTAGTTTGATGAGGATTGCACTGACTCTGTAGATCAGTTTTGGTAACATGGCCATTGTAACAATACTGATTCTATCAATTTATGAACATGGAAGATCTTTGCATCTTCTGGTGTCTTCTTCAGTTACATTCTTCAGTATCATGAAATTTGTATTGTAGAGGTCCTTCACCTCTTTGGTTAGATTTATCCCTAGGGTTTTTGCTTTTTTTTTAAAGCTATTGTGAATGGAATTGTTTTCCTGATTTCTTTTTCAGCAACTCTATTATTGGTGTACAAAAAGCTATTTGCTTTTAACACTGATTTTACATCCTGCTACTTTGTTGAATTCATTTATCAACTTTAAACATCTTTTATGAAGTCTTTCGGGTCTTCTAAGTATAGGATTGCATTATCTGCAAACAAGGATAACTTGACTTCTTTTCCTATTTGTATCATTTTTTTTTCTTTTGCCTAATTGATCTAGCTAAAATTTCAAGAAATACACTGAGTATGTCAATATAGGAAGTGGTGAGAGTGGACATTCCTGCTTCGTTCCTACCTTTAGAAAAAGTGTTTTCTTCCTTCCTCATTCAGAATAATGTTGGTTGTGGGTTTGTCATATATGATCTTTACTGTATTGAGGAATGATCTTTCAGTACCTAGTTTCTTTAGGGCTTTTATCATGAGGGATATTGAATTCTGTTTTTTTCCTGCATCAACTGAGATGAACATGTAATATTTACAGTTTACTCTATTTATGTACCGTATTAAATTCAATTTGTGTATGGTGAACCATCTTTGCATCCCTGGAATGAAGCCAAGTTGATTGTAATGTACGGCCTTTTGTATTATATTGTGAATATTCATAATGAATATTCTATACACATAGTTATCAATTATACATATAGTTTCTTTGAGACAGTGACTCACTATGCAGTTGAAACTGGTCTTGAACTCATTATGCAGCCCAGACTGGTCTCAAAATCAAGGTAATCCTCCTGCCTCAGCCTCTCCAGTGCTGGGATTATAGGCATGTATCATCAGACCCAGCATATAATCTTTTAAACTGAATTTAATTTGCAATTTTATTAAGGATTTCTGCATTGTGTTCATCAAGATATTGATCTATACTGTTTTTTGTTGTGTCCCTGTCTAGTGTTTTTATCAAGGTGATGCTGACTTCACAGAATGAATCTGGAAGTGTTTCTTCCCTACTTCATGTAATAGTTTGAGGAGGATTGGTGTTTTTAAAGGTCCTAGTAAAAATCAGCAGTGAATCTGTCTGGTTCTGGGCTTTCTTTGTTGACGGAATTTTACTTTCTTTTTTTTTTTTGAGACAGAGTCTCACTGTGTTGTTTATAGGCTGGCCTTACACTCATAGTTATCCTCTGGCCTCACTCTCCGGAGTGCAGGGATTACAGATGTGCACCACCAGACCCAGCTGAATTTTTATTACTGCTTCAGACCCACTGCTTGTTATTAATCTGTTTCAGTTTTTATATCTTCTTGGTTCAGTTTTTTTTGTTTTGTTTTTTGTCTTTTGGGGACAGGCTTTCACTATGCAGTTCAGGCTGGCTTTGAACTGACTTTGTAGCCTCAGCCTACTGAATGCTGGGATTACAGGCGGGCGCCACTATGGCTAGCCTTGATTCAGTTTTGGTAGGTTGTGTCTAGAAATGTATCCAGTTTTTCTAGATTCTCCAATTTATGAGAATATAGGCTTATTCTCTGGATTACAGTGATGTCTGTTGCAACATCCTATTCTTGTAATGACACTGAGTTAGGTCTTTTTTCTTTTAGTTTGACTAAGTGTTTATCAGTCTCATTTTTTCAAAGAACCAAATGTTTCATTGATCTTGTGTATTATTCTTCTAGTCTCTATCTCATCACTTTCACTCTTTTTGGTTTTTTGTTTTGTTTATTTTGTTTCATTTGTTTTGTTTTTTGAGAGGGTCTTGCTATATAGTTGCCCCTGAACTCTATAGCCCAGGCTGGCCTCGAACTTGTGGCAATCCTCCTGCCCCTGAACTCTATAGCCCAGGCTGGCCTCGAACTTGTGGCAATCCTCCTGCCTCAGCCTCCTGAGTGCTGGGATTAGAGGTGTGCGCCACCACACCTGGCTACTTTTAGGCATCTTTATTATTTCTTTCCCTCTGTTGTGTTTGTTTTTGGTTTTTCCTTTTTACTAAGACCTTGAGATGCATTGTTAGGATATTTATTTGAGATGTCTCTGATTTTTTATATAGACATTGATAGTTACAAACTTCCCTCTTAGAATTGCTTTTGCTGCCAAAAGACATAGTATGCCATCATCCATGAAAATGTCCTGTCATCCATGAAAATGTTCATGAGCTCCCACTGAAGCCTTGAGCTTCTGCAGGTCCAAGGAGCCTGGGGACTTGCACATTCCTAGGAACCACTGTGTGGGAATGCAGCTGGGTCAGCGCCTTGACTGTGGAGTTGGCAAAGCCTCCCTGAGCCTTTCCTCTGCCCCATGGAGATTCACAGCCTACACTGATCTGGAAAGGAATTCAGCCAGAGCTGAACTTGGATGCTTTCCTTGGATTGAAGAACTCTCCCAAGGTAGAGGGTGATGCTCTTGAAAACTCATATAACACTACCATGGGACTCAGACCCACAGCCTCCTGCTGCTGCCCTGAAACAGACAGTGATCAAAAGAAAATCACAGTTCCACCAGGAGAAAATGGCTTGCTAGCACAGATCCTTCATCCCACTGGAAAAGACTTTCCAGCTTCCACCACTGACCTTTGGGCCTTTCTAGCACAGATCTGTTATTGTTTCATTACAGATTTCCTACGCTGTAAGTCTGAACCTAAGCGACTTTTTGTATTCCAAAAATTTATAAGTTTGGTCTTTTAACCATGTCCAAAGCTATTGGATGTTTTGTTCAAAATTTTCTTTCTTTCATTAACAGTGTCTGCATGTAATAATTCCTCAACATTACCTTCAAGCCTTCATGTGTTTTTTGTGAGACAGGGTCTTGCTATGTAGTTTAGGCTGGCCTCAAACTCGCAGCAGTCCTCCTTCCTCAACCTCCTAAGTGCTGGTATTATAGGTGTGCAGCACCATAGCCAGCAAGCCCTCAAATTCTACCTTCTTTTTGTTCCTGTCCATTGGTAAGGCTTTCCACTGTTTTGTATGTGTTTTTTATTTCCAGAATTTGTTTGGTTCTTCAGAATTTCTACCTCTTTGTTGAATTACTCCTCAAATCTTACACTGTCGGCTGGCATGGTGGCACACACCTATAATCACAGCACTCAGGAGGCTGAGGCAGGAGGATCCATGAGTTTGAGGCCAGCCTAGGCTACAAAGTGAGTTCAAGGCCAGCTTGCACTGCACAGTAAAAGTGTGTCTCAAAAAGACAAAAAAAAAAAAAAAAAAAAAAAAAAAAAAAACCAAAGAAAAAAGAAGAAAGAAAATCTTGCATTGTCTTCCTTAATTAATTCTGCTGGTTTTCTGGCTTTTACAGTACTGGAGTCTAAACCCAGGGCCTTCACACTGAGCTGTATCACCAGCACTTTTATTTTCACTAAGTCACTAAATTGCACAGGCTGGCTCAAACTATCAGTCCCCCTGCCTCAGCCTCCCAGAGTGCTAGGATTATAATAAGCATGTGCCACCATGACCACTTTATTTGTATCCTCTTTGAAGTCATTATTTTATAAATCAGTCTTTTGAATTCTTTGACAGCTCATCTACTTTGATATCTTTGCATCCAGTCACTGACAAACTATGGATATTTGGAGAAGCCATATTACCTTATGTTTCATACTTCTTGTGTTTCTATATTGAGAATTTTGTGTCTCTTGGGATGGACATCTCCTGAGTGCTAGGATTAGGGAAAGGGGCCAGCACACTGGGCTTTCTCTTCCACTTTGATTTTAGGATCATGTTAGTGACTAGCCTTCTTTTAAAGGCTTAACCCTGAGCCTCACTCCAAGAAGAGAAAATGAACCTCAATAATGTGATTGTTGTTTTCTTGAGACAGGATCTTACTGTGTAAGAGCCACCACAGTCGGTTCAATAATGTTAATGTCAAAAAGACAAGGCAGATATTGACATACAGTGAAAACCAATTAAATGCAACAATTATACCACTGACAACAAAAATCAGCAATAATAATATAAACAAAAAGGCTTAAAATTCATAAAGGTTAATAGTAACAATAAATGAAGGGGGAGAGCTGGGTGTGGTAGTGCACACCTGTAATCCCAATACTAGGAAGGCTCAGGCAGGAGGATCGGATCATTGTGAGTTCGAGACCAGCCTGGGCTACAAAGTGAGCTCAAGGCCAGTCTGAACTTCATAATGAGACCCTGTCTCAAAAAGGCGCCCCCCGCCAGAAAAAAAACGTGGCAGCACACACCTGTAATCCCAGCACTTGGGAGTCTGAGGTAGGAGAAGTAACAAGAGTTCAAGGCCAGCCTGGGCTACACAGTGAGACCCTTCTCAAAAAAATAAAAAAGAATTAGGTAAAAGTAACAGAAAAACAATAAATAAGAGAAAAGGAGAAAAGGACAAAGAACAAAACAAAGTAAAAGAGAAATGAGTCCAAAATATTCTCCCACACTGAGGTGTCTGGGTGGTTAGTATCTTTCTAGGACCTTAGTATTAGAATCCACCACATTTTGGGGGAGCCATGAATCCCAGCTGGGGCCTATTGTGTTTTTTCACCTACTTAGCAAAGCTTTTTATAAAGTTTTTAAAAACTGTGTGGTATATAGTAAATGCAAAATAACTGATTCTCATAAATGATAAGTAAGTCCTATCTATTACTAATTAATTCATGTCTAACTTGTATTTCTACATTTTACTTATATGCAATGACTCTGATATTCTTTCAAACTGGTTAAAAAGATTCTGAGAGGAATGACAAAGTTAAAAGTTGTCCATCTTGGAGTATATAGCTCATGTACTTAGCATGTATAACAATTGAGGCCCCAGGTTCAATAACCAGAATTTTTTTAAAAGTTACATTTTTTAAAAAAAAATAATTTTTAAGGTGATTGTATTCTTCTCAGTTTTCTCAGCTTTACTATAGCCCAAATTTTATTATTTTTAAAATATGCACAAGCTATTGAAATATGTATTTAAAATATACAGATACAGAAAATTTATCTTAAAGTGCCTATTTTATTTCAGTAGCAAATGACCATCAAGCAAGCAAAGAAAAGAAAACTGATTTCATGAAGAAAGACAAATCTATGGAGTGGTTCACAGGAAGTGAAGAATAAGATAGTTCAATTAAAGCAACTTGGAATCAATAGCTACAAAATGTCAAATGCAAGACAAACGTCAAAATGGGACACTTAAGCAATTTTGCAATGTTACACAGCTTTCTCTAGCTTTTGTTATCTTTCAAACTTTTATGTAAAAGTTATACAAATCATAGTAATAGCTAAAAAATACCAACCTATAAAAGTAGTGATCACCAATATAAAGTTCTAGTTTGATACTTTTTCATCTTCAAGTCCACTGCTGTCATTTGAGATACTCAGTTAAATGGTGGTTTGACTTTCCTCAACTTGACGAGGAAAGCTAATTTAAAAGAAGAAAAAAAGTAATGTCACTACATTTCATTAATTAGAAGACAAAATAATTTCTTACGTATAGAAAACATTACTCACCTGTATGACCACTTTGCCAGCGGATAGGTCTTGCAATATAGGGAAAGGATCCATATGGGAAATCAGATTGTGATTCTTCTACTGTGGAACAAAATACAGATATATGCTACATAAACTTTTATAATTTATTCACAAAAACTATTAAATATTAATTACTGTCCCTTTACTATGACTTTTTGTTTGTTTTTTGTTTTGTTTTTTGAGACAGGGTCTTGCTATGTAGTTCAGATTGGCTTTGAACTCACTGTGTAGCCCAGACACTCAAAATCACAGTGCTCCTGCCTCAACCTCCTAAGTGCTGGGATTACACCCATGTAGCACCCTACCTGGCTCTCAGACTTTTTCAAGCATTCGTTTTGGGGCTCCTCTTCCAGCTACTGTATAGAAGTAATCTGTCAATGATTACACAATAACCTTACACAGGGTTTATAACCAAATGGGTAAGTCCATATCATAAATCAGTGGATACCTGAAAACTTTTAATACTCTATACATATAACAAGGACCTAAATTTAGTTCTAGAAGAAATTTGAGCAGCATCTTAGGAGTTGGTTTTTTGCTTTTTAGTTTGTTTTTTGAAATAAGGTCTCACTACTGTAGTTCTGGCTGGCCTCGAACTCACAGCTTTCCTCCTACCTCAGCCTCCTAAGTGCTAGGATTACAAGCGTGCACCACAGTTTAGGAGTTGGTTTTCACAGTATTACTATCTGAAGATTGGGACTCATTAAATCCATTCCCTTTAGTAATAATCATGGATGTATATTTAAAATATCATTATCAGGTATAGTGGTGCACACCTGTAATCCTGCTGAGACAGGAGGATCTCTGGAGTTCAAGGCCAGCCTGAACTACATGGTAAGACTCTGTATCTAAAAACTAAAAAACAAAACATCTTTTGGTAGAGGCAGGTATGCCTATAATCCCAGCACTGAGAAGCCTAACACAGGAGGATTGCAAGTTTGAGTCCAGCTTAGGTAACTTAGTGAAACACTGTTTCAAAATAAAAAGGGCTAAGGATATACCTTTGTGGTTCCATTCCTAGTACCACTAAATCAAAAAATCCATATTGTTACATTTAAATTTTTTCTCAAACCAACCTTATGATAAGCAAAAACCAAAAAAAAATGACAAGCTCAATTCTTCAAAGACACCACAGTTTTATATAAAAGGTACAGAAATTCATTATTTTGTCCCTTACACATCTTAAATTTAACTGAATAAATACCACATTTTAATTTTTATAGGAAAAAATCCCTAAGCAACATATTACCTAACAGTCAATACACTCAGGAATCCATTCTCCATTTGTTAATGCAAATACATGCATAAAATAAAATTGAAGCTCACCATGGTTATCCTCTTGAAACACCTCAACTTCATCTTCAATTTCCTTTTCAGAATGTAATTGTAAATCTGTGTTGATTTTAGGTTCTACTTTCCTAGGTAAAATTCCATTTTTGTCTTTTGCACGGCAAACCAACCAGTCTCTGACAATGACCTCGCTTATCTTTTCACATGAGAGAGCAAGTTCACAGATGCGAATTCCATCTAAAAGTTCAATAACCTGTGTGATGCTTTCAGAAAGGCAAAAAATGTACTTAACAGTTCCACTAAAAGAATTACTTTTATTTTAGTTCAGTACAATTCATACTTAAATTTAAATACTAATACCCAAATTTAAATGCCACTGTTAAACCAGGTCAGTGGGGGATGAACATGCAATTTAGGGCATGTAATAAGTAATTTCACATACTACATAAAAAATAGAGACCATAATTTAGTATCACTGTTCATAGTATACTTCTAAAACTTTTCTTCCAATCAGAAGAAATATGCATCTTATGTCACTATATTTGTAAAGGATGATTTAAACAGGAATACACACTGTAATTGAACTTAGGACATGCACTATAACAGGTTTTTTTATGGTTGTTTTGTTTTTGACACGGAGTCCTATTATGTAGTTCATGCTGGCCTTGAACTCACTATGTAGTCCAGCTGGCCTCAAACTCACAGCAATCATCCTGCCTCAGCCTCCCAAGTGCTGGGATTATAGGCATGCACCACCACACCTGCTGCATGATAACACTTTTATAACATGACACATAGGCCTTGCTCAGTTACAAAATGAACACTGTATCTGGTACTAGGTAAAAGGAAAGTGTATTTTAAAATCACATTAAAATACAGGAAAATAGTCCCATTACTTACTTTGCCATATACACAACACATATACCACCCTGTTTAAGACATGGGTATAAAGCAGGCAGTGCCACTTGAGGATTTAACATATCCAAAGCTACCTGTGGGGAGGAAAGGAGAACTGGATCAGTCTAATGTTGTTTAAATAAAGTATAGATTTCTTTTTGTCATTGTGATAAAATGACACTTTGAAAAGGCAATGACCCCATTAGGGTATTTCATATTTTTTTAAAAATAGTACCATTAGCCAGGCATGATGTGCACGCCTGTAATCTCAGCACTTGGGAGGCTGAGGCAGGAGTACTGCTGAGTTTAAGGCCAGCCTAAACTACATAGTATGACCCTGTCTCAAGAAACAAAACAAAAACAGTATCCTTAGCTGTCACTTTACTGCTTCCCAAAGAGTAAGTTCAAATTATATGACCTACGCTGGGAGTAGTGGGGCATGCCTTTATTCCCTGCACTCGGGAGGCTGAGGCAGCAGGATCATTGCAAGTTCGATACCAGCCCGGGCTACAAAGTGAGCTCAAGACCAGCCTGAACTGCATAGTGAGACCCTGTCTCAAAAAGGCAAAAAAATATATATATATATATATATACAACCTGTCATAGTACTTGACTATATGTAAATATCATAATGGTACAGCTTGCATTTGGCAACATTAATATAGGAATCTTTCTTTGGCTACATTTATGTACATAAATATACAAAAAGAAAGACTTCTGTATTATCAATATTGCCAACTGTAAGACATGTCATTGCAACATAAAAAATTTTTTAAAATGGGGTCTTCTGAATTTCTGTTGCTAAAATTTATAAACTTAAATGCTTTAGTTCAGTTTTGATAGTAGAAATTCACATTACCTCAAACATTTGGGCTGCGGATATAACTCAGTGGTAAAGTGGTTGCCTAGCATGCACAAGACCCTGAGTTCAATCCCCAGTACCACAGACACACAAAGAAAGGGGGTAAAAAATGCTGAAATGTTTTAGCTGGGCATAGTGATGCATGGCTGTAATCCCAGTGCTTAGCAGGCTGAGTCAAGAAGATCATTGCAAGTGTGAGGGCAGCCTGGGCTACAGAGTGAGTTCAGGGCCAACCTGGACTGCATAGCCGGACACTGTTTCCAGAAAGAAAAAAAAAATTTTAACATTCAAAGGAAAAAGCTTTGAACAAAAATTTTAGAGGGTCTAAAATTCATGAATCATGCCTCTTTGTCTTTCTTCTTTATTCAGTTGTGGAACACAGGGCTATATTCACAAAAGAAGCCAAATAAGTAGAATGAATAATAAGTGACTAAAACTTTCATATAAAGGATTACAAATCCAGTCAAAACAGAAAACAAAAGTAAGTATTTATCATTTTCTACATGTCAAGCATCTGGCTGTGTGGTAAATATGTGAGAGCTCACATTCTGTTTGCATCGGGCTTATATTCTAATAAGTGGACAGATAAAAACCCAATTAAGTATATAAACATATAGGAGAGAATAATAAGTGACACAAAGAACTATATAACTATAGTTATTCAGCAGAGTAAAGGGACAGACAGTGACAAGGAAAGGAGGTCACATTTTCTATACAGGCTGACCAGTGAAGAGACCCTAAGAAAATGATTAGGTTTCCACCATGGAAATTTAGGGAGCAAGTATGCCCCAGACAAAGAAAATAGTAAATACAAATGCTCGGAGACAGTGGGCTACTTGGGGAGCCTGCAGAGGCCACTGTTACTGTCGTGAAGACAAAAGGAGGGAAATGGCAAGAGATGAGGTCTGAAACAGGAGGGATGTGGTATGGGTAGGAAAGAAGCAGATTACATAGAATCTCAGCTTTTAGCTTTACTCAAATGTCTTAAAAAATGGTAAGATCTGATTTTGATTTTACTTTCTTGTACACGGTAAAATACTGTAAACATACAATCTTCCATCTTGACCAGGTTAAGTGTACAACTCAGTGGCATTAGGTATCTGACTTACTTTAAACTATGCTCTGAAGACCATGAGAAGGAAAGGAAGCAAAGAGTGGTACCAGGCGAAGGCAGAGCCAAGAAACCTGACAGCCCTTCGAATGCTCTCTTCTTGGCTAAAGGCATTATTAATTCAGCCACTCAAACCAGGAAGTAAGAGTCCTCACTTTTTATGCCTTGGCTTATTTTTTAAAAAATATGTGAGATTTCTAAGGCTTTTGTTTGAATTAAAATCCTACAAATCTATCTTTTCAGTGTTTCTCAAATTAATTCTTCTACCACAGCCAGAGGTCACAACCTCATTATAGCTAGTTGAAGTATGACACTAGCTTTTGGCATAGACACCCAGCCTCCCTTCTTCCACCATAATTATTCTGAAACAAGAATCTGGGCATTTGATTGTCCTATTTAAAAATTTATCACTCCTCTGGCCAGACCGTCCTCTCCATCGAGGAGCCCTGGGTAATCATGACTATGGAGGAACAAGAAAACAGCCTGTTGCTAGACACAGGTGCAAGTCTCTCGGTCCTTCTTTTCAATCCTGGCCTTCCTTCCAGCCATCATACCTCAGTGAAAGGAGTCACTGGTGAGGAGGTAATATGCTATTTTTGACAACCCTTAGGCTGTAACTACTTAATAGGTCCCTCTTGCATATCTCTGTCTTCCTGAGAAACCACTCTGAAGATACCACCATGTATTACAGCAGCCATTGATATTTTCCTACTAATCTATCCATAACTGTGCAAAGTTTGTAATGTTCCTATCCTATTTCATAAATGGATGTCTGTTTATTATTATGTGTTTCCTACAACAACCATTGAGAATAGTTAATGATTTTTCAATAGGTCACTCATGTATAGCTCTATTTATTTTCTTTAGAAGCCACTTTGAAGATACCAAAGTATAGTACAACAACTCTTGATAATCTCCTACCTCTTTTGTCTGTAACTCACTATTATTTGTCTATTTGTTTTCCTGAGAAACTATTTTGTAGACAATAATATGTAAAACGATAACCATTGATAATTTCCTACCATTTTGTCTGTAATTTGCTAAGTCCCCCCATTATTATGTTATCCTTCTTTTATTCTTTAAAATAAAAAAATAAAAAAATAAAAAAATAAAAAATAAAAATTTATCATGTGCCAGGCGTGGTGGCACATGCCTGTAATCCCAGCACTCAGGAGGCTGAGGCAGGAGGATCATTGAGAGTTCAAGGCCAGCCTGGGCTACAAAGTGAGCTCAGGGCCAGCCTGAACTACATAGGGAGACCCTGTCTCAAAAAGACAAAAAAAAATAAAAAAATAAAATAAAATAAAAAATAAAAATTCATCAATAGTTTTCTGCTATCTAAAAAATAATGTCCATGAGCACCAGCTTGATATACATTCAATATTCTCCATTACCTAGCCTCTTCTAACTGCATCTGTAGCTTCTTACTGTACCCAACTCAACATCCACACGTGTTTATGTGACTTTCTACTAGCTGTTTATACCTGAAGTTCCTTCAATGTGTAACCGAGTTTTCTTTTGGCACAGTACAAGGATGTAGCAAGTTCTAGGTGTCTATCAAAGCCAGCCATGGTGGCTTGGTAGCATATCCTATAATCCTAGCATGGTAGGAGGTTGAGGCAGTATAGCAAGTTCAAGCCTAATCTGGCCAAAAGGCTGGAGATACAGTGCAGTAACAAATACAGAGACAAGCACATACACACAATGTATAGCTAATCAAGAAAAAAAAGAGTACAGTAATTCAAAAGAAGGTGGTAATCCTCCAGTTAGATGATTAAGGAATCTTCCATGTGGGGGAAGACTTTTTTTTAAGTGGAATCATGAAGAACTGAAAATTTATTGCTAGGAAAATAAATCTGTAATACCGTAGTATGTGTTTTTGTTTTGTTTTTTGGTACTGGGAATCGAACTCAGGACCTTGTGCTTGCCAGGCAGGTGCTTGTGCCACTGAGCTATATCCCCAGCCCAAGTAATACAATAGTATGTATCTTGGGTATTAAGCATAATCAAGTTAAGAAGTTGATATGGCAAGAAATTTGTGTGTACGGGCATGACAGACAGAGAAAGAGAGACACAGACTATAAGCCAGCTGGTCTAAGTGAGATTTTATTTTTTTATTTTTTACTTTGGTATCAGGAATTGAACTCAGGACCTTGCACTTGCCAAGCAAGGCACTGTACTGTTGAGCTATATCCCTAGCCCCTAATTCTCCATTTTAGAAGACAATTAAAAATTACAATTCCTGGGGCTGGGGATGTGGCTCGGTGGTAGAGTTCTTTCCTTGCATGCACAAGGGCCTGGGTTCAATCTCCAGCACTACAAAATATTACAACTCCAACAGCCCACAAACAAAATAAAAAACGTTGCAGAAATTAAAATTATGTTCAAAGAGCTTTTTTTTATAGCTCATTTTCAGCGCCCCAAGAAAAATAAAAGCATTCATGACTATCACAGATGAAAATAAAATGAATGTCATGAGAACCAGTTTCTCCCCGCCTGAAGTATACAATCAACGTAGAAATTTGATACTATAACATTGTACCTTCAAACTTCTGTTGTAATTTTCTTTAAACCCTGTTTAGTATGGTTTCTTAAAAAAATTGTAAAAATGTTTTCATGATTGAGAGTCTATTTCCAATCCTTTTTCATCTATTTGTATATCAACAGTTAACATACTGGCTACCACTTCTAATCAGGAAAAAAATCCTGGAAATATCTTCATTATGACAGCAGAAATTACTGATATGCAAGCAAACAATAAAAGGTGCAGTTCTCCAGAAAGCACATTTTGTTAAGTTTTGTTATTCTTTGGGATGATGCTTGGTGAATGACTCTTTCAATCTTGTAAACATCAGTGTGCACAGCCTCACTACTATGCAGTTTCACATCCTTGGACAGGAAGGCTGGTTCACAGCTAGTGAAAAGGTGGAAGAGTCCGAGTTTTAATGGCTGATAAACCTACATCCTGCAGAAGAGGAAAGCACTTTTCCTCTTTTTGCTACTTAAAAATGTGGCAGAGCTGGGTGTGGTGGTGCACACTTGTAATCCCAGGACTCAGGAGGCTGAGGCAGGAGGACGGTTGCGAGTTCAAGACCAGCCTGGACTACAAAGTGAGCTCAAGGCCAGCCTGAACCATATAGCAAGACCCTGTCTCAAAGAAGAAAAAAAAAAAAAAAAAAAAAGAATGTGGCAGAAATGTATGCTGAGGTAGCCCAGTCAATCCTTTGTTGTTGTTTTCTTCCTTTTTTTTTTTTTTTTTTTGTAAATTTGGTCTTAGAATATTTCTGGAAGGGTGACATTTCAAAGAAAACACTGCGGGGACCGGCTTCCATTGCAGTCTTTAATGCTGCGCATTAAAGGGCTATCCTCTGCTGTGGCTTTATCCAGGCACTGAACACTGTCCACATGCTGCAGGGTTAACTCCACTGGGTTATACCCCCAGAGTTGGTCGCCTTTTAGGTGGTGGCATTTGAGCATGGTAAGTGGGCCTTTAAGTTTGGAAACTCTGTCCAAGCAAAGGTCATCTGTTTTAACTTCTTTGTTGGCAGTATAAGAAAACCTTATTACCTCCCATACTGTTATAGTTAAAAATTTCAACTTTCTCACTGTCTTTTCTAGCCATGTTATCTAGACACTGGTTTGTTTCCATATTTCCTATCAGAAGACCTTTAATCTAAGCTTTCAAGAGAGAGTGAATTAATAGGTACAGAAAAGGCAAAAGGAGGGTAATCATAATGAAAATCATAGCTGGTATCTAATGCATAGTATGTATCAGGCACTAGTCCATGTCCTTTACATGAGTTATTTAATCCTCAAGCACTCTAAGAAACAGATACTATTTTTTTTTCTATTTTAATATAGGTGTCTGAGGTACAGACAAATTACTTATCCAAGGTTACAATCACTATATAAGGAGCTTTGCAGTGGACCAGGTTTAACCAACTCTAAAATTATTTCCCTTTTCCTTCTTTTTCTCTCCTCAGAAGTAAGGATCATCCTGAAGATATAATATTCCCAGATAATCTTATAGTTTAAAAACATATGTATATAGCTATAAATGTATTCTCAGTTGAAATAGCAAATTTTTTTTAGACAGGGTCTGGCTATGTAGGTTCAGGCTGGCCTTGAACTCACTATGTAGCAGAGCTCAGGCTGGACTCAAAGTCATGATGAAAGCGCCTGCCTGGCAAGTGCAAGGTCGTGAGTTCGGTTCCCGGTACCGGAGAAAAACCAAAAAAAAAAAAAAAAAACAAAGTCATGATGATTCCCCTGCCTCGGCCTCCCAAGTGCTTGGATTACAGACATGGGCCACACCACACCTGGCTGGAATTTTGCAAATGTGCTCATTTCATACACATTATTTCATAATGCTTTTTTTCACTAAGCACCGTGACTTGGGTGATGTTACAGAGTACATTTATTGTTAGGACTCCACTGTGTTTATTCCTCTTCTGATGGTTAGTCATTGTTTCCAAAATGTTTAAATTTTGTGGAACTTTTCATTATCTCTTTTTCTATTCTCTTTATATTTACGGTTTAATATCTTTTACATTTGTTTACCATCGCTTTGGTTGGGAGGACGCCTAGGCAGGTTACACAAAAAACTGGAGTTAGAAAGGAAGGTTAAGATCATATTCTCAAGAACACTAGAAATCTTTAAATGACAAGCTCCTAAACCTGGGCGTGGCGGCGCACACCTGTAATGCCAGGATTTAGGAGGCTGAGGCAGGAGGATCACCAGCAGTTTTGAGCCAGCATGGGGTGCATAGTGAGTTCAAGGCCAGCCTGAGCTCTGAACTACAAAGTGAGACCCTATCTCAAAAAAAGGGAGGTGGGGCTGGGGGTATACCTCAGTGGCATAAGCACCTGCCTGGCAAGCGCAAGGTCGTGAGTTTAATCCCTGATACTGCAAAAAAAAAAAAAAAAAAAAAAAGAGGTGGGGCACTCCTGATTGTATTTACACCAGAAGAGTAACAGTACTGCAGCCATATTGTAAGAAGACTACTCTAGAGATGAGAGGAAGGGGTGAAAAGAGAGGCAACGCAGGAGGTGAGAAGGCAGCTGGGAAGAGATACAATCAAAGGGAGCAATAATCCATTAGGAAAAAAAACAGAAAAGTAGGGAAGCATGAAATTTATGTTTAATATACACCTTTTGACTTTTAATCACACCTACCTTCAAACAGTATTTTTTTTTGAGACAGGGTCTTGCTTATGTAGCCCAGGCTGGACTCACACTTGCCTTCCAAGTGCTGGGATTACAGGTGTGTGCCTCCACACCGGGCAGTCATGTAACAGAAAATGCCCCCCGAGCCAGTATACTTCCGTTTCTCAGTTGTCCAGGTAGTAGTTCCTGTTCCAGTTCCGGTTGCTCCTGTCTCCTAGAAACAGCTGGTCACTGTGACGCATAGCTGGTCACTATGATGCACACTGATAAGCCAATCCCCAACTGACAAGTCATTCTGCCTCTGTACTTCCTGCTTGCTTATCCCATATAAACTCTAGACCCCCAGAGATCAGGGCCTGAAATACTGGGAGTGATCCCAGTCAGTGCCCATCAACATAAATAAATCTGCCTCCAAATCCTGAGTGCTGCTTCAGTGTTTCAGCTTGCCACTGCATCTGGTGCATCAGTCGGGAAAACTGACCATGCTGACCTCTTTGGTCACTAGTCATGGCCCTCGTGGGCAGAGCAAAGACCTTTCCAGGACCCAACACGAAGGCACGCCCTTGAGATTTCTAGTGTCCCCTCGGAGGTCTGGAGGAGGATTCCTGGCTCCCCCCTTGAGCAGCTCACATTGGACCCCAAAGAGAAGAGGATACAATCTGTCTGCCTGCCTGCCTGCCTGCCTGCCTGCTTGACTCAGGTAAGACTCCTAGGAGCACCCTAGTTAGTCTGTCAGTCCTACTCAGTTCGAGCAGAAGAACTTGATCACCTCTCGTTAGTTAAGGCCACCCTCAAGGGAAGAGCGGTTGGAATGCTTAACCTCTGAGTGCTGAATGAAGGTGTGAGTGAGTGGAATGGCCAGCACAAGCAATAGGCTGCTCCGTCTGTGCACCAAGACTGGCACTGGTCGCAGTGCAGTTCCATGGTGACCAACATATGGCATAACACAGGCCTCACACCCTCCTTAGCTAAGTTGTGTCTAAGTCCTCACCCATGGCCAGGTGGGCATCTGAATGTTCTCTCTTGGGGCACCCATCCTTTGTCTGTTGTGACATCATAGGGAGATAGAATGGGAACTAATTAGTTAAAACCCACAGTCCCTGACTGCAGGAAAAGGGGCTTTTATGGAGTTAGAAATGAAACCAAACTGCTCTCTACGTTGCAAAGAAAAAAAAAAGAAAAAGAGGCCCATTCTTCCTGAGAATTCTGCCTTGGCACACTCATCAGCTGCCCAAGTTGCTGCCAATACCTACAGCTTCACTCCCCACTCCTAACTTGTCTACTTCCAGCCAATGGAACTGGTTCCAGCTGGCCACTGCCTGCATTCGGCCACAGAGGCCCTCCCTCCAGAGCCGTCAGCTTACACGCCTGTCCTGGTCAGATGGCATCATGAATGCCCACCTGAGATGACTGTCAACAATTCCTTCTGAGTTCCACATTTTGACTGAGGAAAAATTGGACTGTCAGCCCTGACAAATGAGTTGCTCCCCATCAGGCCTGAATAGATAGGGCAGACAGAGCTCTATCACACTGGGCCCCCCAAAGCCCTCAGTCATTGCTAAAGTCAGGGGCAAACCTGTGACCTTCCTGGTAGACAACGGAACCGAACTCTCTGCTTTCAAAAGTTCCCTCTATCAAAAAGTTACCCTCACCAGGGCAACTGGAACTCTTGCCTCTCACCCCTTCTGCCAGGCACAAACTTAAAGCCTGTGAGGACATCTCCTTCGTAGCAAGCCAGTCAGCCTTCCTCTTGCTAAACCCTGCACTTTCAACTTTGACTGTTCCCTGAGAGAAAGATGACGTCTGTATCTGCCTGAAACAGGTAACTGCAGTCCTGAAGCTCTGAAAATTCTCCTCCCAGAAATGTAAACTAAAGACTTGCCTCTGGGCCTGGCCATCAACCATGCCACCTCACCATGGCCCCCGCTGCTGTCAGATGTCATGGGAAGCACAAACAGGCATCTATCCGAGCATCAGTCTGATAGACTGACAGACTGTTAATCACCTCGGGCAAGCTCTCTGTGCTGTCTGACTCATACAGCCTTTTTGGACTGTTCTAGATTTAAAAGATGCCTTCCTCTGCTTGTGAGCTGCTCCCATCAGCCCCTGCAACTGGGAAGATCCTGAGATAAAAGGCCAGCTCACTTGGTCTCAATTGCCACAAGGGGTTGAGAACTCTCCCACTATTTTGGGGGTGGCTCCAACAACAGATTTGGCGAAGCCACCAGCATCTTTTCTCCTAGGTGTCTCTGTCCCTCCCAGCTCCGTCATGGTCCCCCCAGCAAACAGTGTAGACTGTCAAACTGCTAAAATATACCTCTCGTGTCTGTAAAGCCAGTTCAAGATCTCTGAGCTGCCAATGCCACCACAATTGCCCTCCATATATGTTGCCTCAGTCTTCCGCCACCCACAGCCTGGTGGTACACCTGCCCCAAAAAATGCCTTTTTCTGCCTTCAACTGGCTCCTATCAGCCAGCCCCCCTTCACAACTGACCTGGACTCAACCTCCCAAAGGTTCAAAAACTTCTTCCCTCTTTAAAAAGCACTTCCTATTAATGATGCCTCCAAGCTGCCTGCTGGAAAGACACACAAGCTCTGTTGTAAAATCTGGCACAAACTGGTTACAAGAAAGAAACTCCACAGATTTCTTGGAGCTGCTGGCTTCTATAGAATCTGGATCCCTGAATTCACAAAAAAAATGATGCTTACTCAGATGGTCAGCCCTGGGTGCACCCAGTGGCCTACCTATGCAAATACTTGGATCCAGTAAGGGGTGCCTCCTCCTCTGCTCTTGCGCTCTAATAGCCACTGTCCTTCAGATCAAGAAAGCTGACAAAGCCGGGCATGGTGGCGTACGCCTCTAATCCCAGCACTTGGGAGGCTAAGGCAGGAGGATCGTTGTGAGTTTAAGACCAGCCTGAGCTACAATGTGAGCTCAAGGCCAGCCTGAACTGCATATCGAGACCCTGTCTCAAAAAGATAGAAAAAAAGCTGACAAGCTCACCTTAAGCCAAGACCTAACTGTCCTGGTGCCACATGCTATGCTGGACCTCACTCAGTGCCAAGGACTCATACAAAAATCCCCGCCTGACTCTTTTGGTGATAAAACCACTCAATACCTGCCCCATACCTGCCCACAAAGCTGGGCCCAATGGACCATAACACCTGGCACTGTCTGATAAACTATTCTCAAGCCGATCAGACTTAGAAAACATACCCATGTAACAGATGCTAAGTACATTCTGTTTATAGATGGAAGTAGCTCTGGTTAGGAATGGAGTCTGACAGGCTAGATATGCTGTGGTTATCTTGGACAAAACTATTTTGGCCAAAATTTTCCTGCAGGGATGATCTGCACAGCAAACTGCTTCCTGCTGCTGTTTGGAAACCTGCCACCAATGATGCAAAATAATCCGCTCCAAGGCTGGGCGTGGTGGCACACACTAGTAATCCCAGCACTCGGGAGGCTGAGGCAGGAGAATCACTGTGAGTTTGAGACCAGCCTGGGCTACAAAGTGAGCTCAAGGCCAGCCTGGGCTGTATATCGAGACCCTGTCTCAAAAAGACAAAAAAAAAATCCACTCCAGAGTCCTAGGCCCCCTCTGGAGATCCAACTGACTGAAACATCAACCCCAGCCATCAGACCTGCCCTCAATGTATGTTCTGCAAGCTCAAGCCATTGCGCTGGCACATGTACCACTGCAGGCAGCTCAGATTTTAGCGTCTGTGTCATGGGACCCAACCTCCCATTCCCTACCTGTACTGAGAAGACAATAAAAGTTTGTAGGATCCTGCTGTAAAAAGTCATTCCTATATAGGGCCTACCCTTGATCACGGGCAGAGACAATGGGCTGGCATTTGTAGCAGAGGTAATTAAAAACCTACATTAAATAAAAACTACATACAGTACACAGGCCACAAAGCTCTAGAAAGCTTAAAAAACAGCTTGTAAGTCACACACATATAACCCAGGTACATATTAACTACATCTACAAGTTTCAGAAATCCAGCCTTAGCTCTGCTAAAAAATTTACCTGGACCAGAAGCACACTCTGAAGAGATGATGCATTCAAAGCCTTGCTACTGTCACTCCTGATGCTGACAGATCAACACACAGCTGAAGCCTGAGGACATTGTTCACAGGATTGCTCCATACCTATTCCCCTTGATTTCTGTGTCTTTTCAAGCTGCTTACCCAGTCCTTGCTTCCTTGCTCCCTGCGAGCTGTGATTTTCTCCTTAAACTCTATAGATGGTTGCCCCAAGAGAAGAGAACAATCAATCAAACACTTGAGTGTCCAAGGCACACTGGACACTCCTAGGTCAGATTAACTCCTTCACTCCATTGTCAGAGTCTTAGGGAGAAACCCTATAGTAAGGGAAACAAACCACAAACTCCTCACAAAAAAAACTTTCAGTCTTGGGGACCTTGGCTAGGACCATTGACAACCCTAATGCTACTGCTTCTAGTTGGGCCTTGTCTCAAAAAAGCACACATAATACGCCCAGCAAAGACTCACCAGAGAAACTAAAAAGGGGAGAAAATGCAACAGAAAATGCTCCCCCACCCCCAACCAGTATACTTCAGTTTTTAGTTGCCCAGGTAATAGTTCCTTTCCAGTTCCAGTTGCTCCTGTCTCTTAGAGATGGCTGGTCACTGTGATGCACAGTGTATAAACCAATCCCCAATTCACAAGCCATTCTGCCTCTGTGCTTCCTGCTTGCTTATCCCATAAAAGCCCTAGACTGCCAAAGATCAGGGCCTGATATTTTAGGAGGGATCCCAATTAGTGCCTGTTGACATAAACAAATCTTCCTCTAAATCCCAGGTGTCTTTTTTGGTGCTTCTAATTGCCATTGCAGTCAAACAGTACTTTTATTAACTGACAATTTTTAACAATCCAACCCCGTCTTGATAGTTCTATATTAGGATTTTTATATGCACACCAACTGTAACTCTTTGGCCCTAATAATAATTAACTCTTCTCAGCATCTGAAACTCTTCCTGTTCCTCCTAAAGGAGTATTCTTTTTTGATTAAGAATCTTTCGGCAGGTTTCTACAAAGCTTCAGCAATATCATTAAGCTGTTGTGTTTCACGTTCAAGCAAAAATAACTAATGTCTATTTCTAATATTCCTGTGGATGGTCTAAATAGAGTTTTTCAGCTGGGAGTGGTGTGCACATCTGTAATGCTAGCATTTGGGAGGCTGAGGCACGATGACTACTGCAAGTTCAAGGCCAGCCTAAACTACATTGTGAGATCCTGTCTCAAAAATCAAAAACAAAACAAAAAGAACCCTTTTAAAGGTATGCATATTAAGCTGTAATATGCATACCAAACAACAATAAGGAAAAAGAACTATTGTCACTAAAACTATATACTTTAGTTATATAGAAGATGAGAATCAGTGCTGATAAAAATAATTTTCTCTCTTTGAACTCTGCTTCAGTCTACAGCAATACCACCCTGAACTTTGCTTCACTTTTCACCAAAATAATCCAACCCTCCAGCAGACAATATGAAAAGCAAGGAAAGGCAGGTGTGGTGGCACCACCTGGATCCCAACACTTGGGAGGCTGAGGAAGGATGAGCACCAGAAGTTTGAGGCCAGTCTGGACTATACAGTGATTTCAAGGTCAGCCTGGAATACATAGCAAGACCTTGTCTCAAAAGTAACAAAACAAAACACAAACAAAAAAAAAGAAAAAGAACAGCAAGGAAGACCCCTTACCCAGGTCTAAATCCAGTGATAAGCCATGAACCGTTGAACGGCATCACCAAGGATGAGGCAATTTAACACCAGAATTCGAAAACTTTGCAGCTAGCTAATACTTCAGTGTCCCACACCTCTATCACCTTTGGTGTCAGCTTAAAATATACTCTTTTCACCTACGCTTTTATCTCCTCCCTAATTCAACCTCACTGCTAAAAATCCCTCTACATAGCCGGATGTGGTGACACACGTCTGTAATCTCAGTACTCAGGAGCCCGAGGATCATCATAACCTACACAGAGAGACCCTTTCTCAAAAAAGAAAAAATTAAAAATAAAATAAAATTCCCTCTACTCACAAATTCTTTTTTTTTTTTTTTTTTTGGTTTTCCTCCGGTACCGGGAACCGAACTCACGACCTTGCGCTTGCCAGGCAGGCGCTTTGCCGCTGAGCTAAATCCCCAGCCCCTATCACAAATTCTTCTATTCCACTTTTCTGGAGCTTTGCTTGTGATAAATGACTTTACCCTTAACATCATTAATGAATATTCCTCTCCACATCCCAGCTTTAACTTCTGAAGATGACTCTTGCTTATTCTTTCTCAGTGGAGGCTATTTGTTCTCCCTGTTTTCACAACTGAGGTTAGGTGCTGGGCTCAATATGCTCCCCATTACTTCCCAATTGTTATTCCTTTATATTGCAAATGCTGAGTTCAAAACACTTCTCTTCCTAGTCTTTGTTCACTATGCCACATTCATTGATAACTTTAGCATCTAAATCAGTGTGTCTTTCTTCCCTGATTTAAAGGGCATTAGAAGAAAATATTCTTTCCACACCTAGTGAGGGAAACAGGGTAAATATAATGAAGACCACTGCCCATACTAGAGAAGCCTGAGGGCTGGGATGTAGCCTAGTGGCAGTGTTTACTCAGCAGATGCAAGGCCCTAAGTTCATTGCACACATAATACGCCCAGTATGGGGTACGGGGTCCTGTTTTCTCTGTACTCATAGGATCCACTTTAGAAAACTTACCGCATCAAATATTAAGGATTTGATGTCTTCAGCTGCTCCTGAAATATCCTTGTGAATAAAATTTACATTGTCCGGCCATTCTTCTGCATGACTTAATTTCCATGAATCACGCCAGTGTTTGTAATTCTTCTTAGCCACATCATGATGGTCTTTCCGTATTTCAAAACTTATGACCCGTCCTTGAGATCCAACTAAAGTAAGATAATTTATGATATTTCACAGTTTATTTTAAAAAGTGTCGAGCATTTATTCTGCTAAGACACTAAACATGCAGAAAAACATTTAAACAGTTCATGGTTACCGAAGTGATCCTTGATCCCCATCAATCTTCCTTAGAGGCAGCCATATTACCACTCACCCTTCCATGCTAGTTGGTGCCAATGCAAGTGTGCAGGGAACTGGTTTCTAACACATCGAGAACGAAACACACTGTTCCATACCTTCTTTCTTCCTTACTATGTCATTTCAGCAGCTACATTCCTTTTAACAGCCCACCGTGCGGCTCTCCCAAAATTTATCTAACCAGTCACCTACTGATGAATGTTTAGCCTACTTCTAGTCTTTTACTAATCAAACAATACTGCAAGGAACGTTCCTCTGCCTATGTTTCTGTAACATGAGCCAGTTTAACTCTGTAAGATAAAGGCCTAAAAATGGAATTGCTGGCTCAAGGGGCACGTGAATTTTTTGTTTTGAAAATACTAAACATTATCCTCCTGTCTTGGTTGCTTTTCTCTCGTTGCTGAGACAAAATACCTAACGCTCAAAATTAAGGAAGGAAAGGTTTATTTAGCTTACAGTTTGTGGAGGTTTCAGGCCATACTTGGCTGGCTCCGAGGCAGATTTAGCTCAGCGGCAAAGCGCCTGCCTGGCAAGCGCAAGGTTGTGAGTTCGGTTCCCGGTACCGGAGAAAAAACAAAAACAAAAACAAAAACAAAAACAAAAACAATAAAAAAAGAGGGGAATGGCAGCTGAACAGCGAACAGCCAGAGCAAAAGGGCAGAATGGCGCGAAGTAGCTTCTTTCCCTGCCTTACACTGTAAACAGGCTACCCCCACCTAAGGGGCATGTAGCTCTCACATAATCTCCATGCACTCCTCTTCCACAGGCTCAGGATGTATACAAAGTAAGCACCCTGGCTTCCTGCTGAGTCACTTAGCCAAATCTCTAGACTCCCCAAGTTGACACAATGTATCAACCATAACACCTCCAAAAAGTGGTATCAATTTATACTTCCAAAAATATAGTAGGGTAACTATTTTTCTAACCCTCACCAATAAAGAATTATCAAACTTTTTATGTATATCAATCTAAAAAAGTGAAAAAGAGGGGCTGGGGATTTAGCTCAGCGGCACAGCACCTGCCTGGCAAGTGCAAGGTCGTGAGTTCGATTCCTGGTATGGGGGGGGTGAGGGGGGGGGCAAATAAAAAGTGAAAAAGCTGAGTGTGGTGGTGCATGCCTATAATCCAGCACTCAAGAGGCCCAGGTAGGACGATTGCCATGAGTTAAAGGCCAGCCTGAATTATAAAGTGAGACCCTGTCTCAAAAAAAACTTATCATTGTAGTTTTAATTTGGATGAAGTTGAACCTTCATAATTTATTTTTTTAAGCTATTAAACAATACATCAGTTATTATTACAGATACATCCACACAAAACAACACACACCTGAGAGAACAGATCAATGCACTCTCAAACAGAGACACACAGGAAATACCACTGGGAGCAGGAAAGCGGCATGCTAATGGGGGACCCGGATGAAAGCTAGAAGCAGATAGTGGTACAGCCCAAGAGCCTTCACATATTTAAAAAGTATTTGTATTTCTACATGTCTGAAGTGTTTTCAGGTTTTTTTGTTTGTTTGGTTGGTTAGTTGTTTTTTTTGGTACTGGGACTCCAACTCAGGACCTCATGTTTCCCAGGCAGGTACTATGCCACTGAGCTACATCCCCAGCCCCTGAAGTAGTTTCAAATTGTTTAGCATAGTAAAATTGCAATTCCAGAGAACACTACTACATCTTAAGGCAGTTAATTTTCTACCCACCTCTGAGGTGATTTGATTCCATTTGGGGTCTCTCCCAGATCAATCTGTCTATGGTTTACTAAGGAAAATTTCAACTTCTAGGATGTGTTTTGAAATACAATTCTAGCTGCAACTCATCATGTTCTCAGGCAATAAAGTTAATGGTAATATAGGCTAAATGACTGGGAAAAATTAATGGAGAGAAAACCTTCAGCCCAATGGTAAATACCACTAACTTCTTGATCATTTGTGGTCTGGGATTATTCATGCCATGACAATCGTCTGACAACAGAAACAAGGCCACTTCTCCTATCTTACTCTTCTTTTCTTCCCATGGTCCTGGAGTTTGAACTCAGGGCCTTCACACTGAGCTACATCCCAGCCCTTTTTGTTTTGTGGTTTTTTTTTTTTGGTTTTTTTCTGGTACCAGGAATCGAATTCACGACCTCACACTTGCCAGGCAGGTGCTGTGCCACTGAGCTAAATCCCCAGCCCCAGCCGTTTTTGTTTTGAGATAAGGTTTTGCTTAGCTGCTAAACTGCCCAGGTAGCGCTGAAACTTGTGATCCTCCTACCTCCTCAGCCTCTTGTTGTACTGGGATTACAGGTACACCACCACGCCCAGCTATATCTCGCAAGTTTTTCTCTTTTATAAATCTACTTTCTCAAATGAAAGCATACATTTAGTAACTTGTCACTGATGTGAAGAAATGCCTGGCTTTAACTAAGTACAGAAGAGTCAAACAAAACATTTGAGGAGATCAGAAGGAATTTACTGATCTATTGTAATCCAGATTATGTTCGTATGTGACAGCAAAAGGTCAAAGAATAAAATGTGTAAGTTTAATGTCAGTATATTTCTATCTGTAAACTTTATAAAATCTACCCAAAGAGAATGCTGTGACTGTTTAGGGGTCTATTATTAGGTAAGGAAGGAAATGTGCATGGGTAGCCAGACCAGCCAAAGCAATCTGACCTCAAAACGGAGTAAGTAGTCAAAGGAGACACTAATAACTAGGATAACAATAACCAGACATGGGGTGGTAGAACATGAAATTTATGTTTACTACATACCTCTTGATTCTTGTGGGGTTTTTTGTTTTTTGGTATCAGGAATCAAACTCAGGACTTTGCGCTTGCCAGGCAGGCACTGTGCCACTGAGCTAAATCTCCAGCCCACCTCTTGATTTTTGATAAGGCATCTACTTCAAGCAGTACTTTTTCCAACTGACAATTTCAAGAGACTTTTTAAAAGACATTTTTCATAATCCAACTTTCACTTAATACAGATGAAGTATGCTTATTACATACTAATGACAGTGCTGTATTGTGATTCATTTATTTATGAATGCCAACTACAATCTTTTGTCCCTAACAGCATATAACTCTCTCTCAGTAGGGGCACTCCTGTTCCTCCTGTATCAGTGATGGCGAAGCTTTTAGAGAGGAGTGCCCAAACTGCAACCCATTTTCCACTTATTTACCACACAATGCCAACCCTGCAGTTAAACCTGAATGCTTGGATGCTGCAGTGCTGCTGAGGAGACTTGGCTTGCATGCAGAGAGGGTTCTGCGTGCCCGCTGACCCACAGGTTCGCCACCACTGTCACCTGAGTATTCGTCCAGCATTATTACTCAACAACATGGATACACATGCGCCAAAAGTGTAATACTCAGAGCAATGCTATTTGCAAGGTCCAACTCAGATGTCCAACAGTAGAACTGATCATTACAGTGTACAGTAACTAAAATGAAAGAACTGCTCTAAGTGATGGCTGAATCCCAGACGTAATGACAAAAATAGCCAGATACAAAAGGGTACATGCTGCATCATTCCACTGACACAAGGTGTAGAACAGGCAACACTAACTGCTGGTGACTGAAGTTAGGTCATGAGGAAGCATCTGTGCTGCAGGAATCTTCCTTACCTTCATCCAAGTAATAACTACGTATGCATGGTAACTATACAAAAGTTAACATCTGCCAGGTGTGGTGGTGCACACCTGTAATCCCAGCACTCGGGAGGCTGAGGCAAGAGAATCATTGTGAGTTCAAGATCAGCCTGGGCTACAAAGTGAGCTCAAGGCCAGCCTGAACTGCATAGTGAGACCCTGTCTCAAAAAGACCATAAAAAAAAATTTTAAAGTTAACATCTGTGCACATTTCAATAGCTATGTTATGTTCTGATAAGGCATACTTAAAGCCAAGCTTGGTAACGAAATCCCAGCACTCTGGAGGGTGAATAGGAAGGTGACAAGTTTAAACTGGGGCTGCTCAATACTAAGGCACTGGGTTCAATTTCCAGCACCATGGGTGCGGGGGAGGAATCTTAAACCAGGCATGGTGGTTGGTGCACACTTGTAATCCCAGCATGCCGAGAGACTAAACCAGGAGAATCACAAATTCAAACACTGAGTGCGGTGGTGCATATTTGTAATTTTAGTAGTCACGAGGCTGAGACAGGAGGATTGCCACAAGTTCAAGGCCAGCGTGGGCTACGTAAGCAGAGTCTGTCACAAAAACAAAACAACAAAAAGTATAAGTATTAAAAAGTGTGGAGCAAGTGAGAGGCAAAGAAAAGGGAGGGACTGTTAGAAAGTGTGATTAGAATACATGTACAACCAGAAATACACTTGCTTCCATTTGGTTTTGAGGACAGTGCTATCATAAAGATAGGTATGTCTTCTCTCTATTATGAACAAATTGAATGTCTTATCATCTAGATCTAGCTCACTTATCCCAACCTCTTACCTGCTTTGGATAAAAATAAACTCATTCCACCAGAGCCGGATCCAGCTTCTAAAACAGTATCACCTGGGTTGATATCCATCATCATGAGTACCATATTCACATCCTACGATGGAAATAGTGTGGGAGACTCAGTGACTAAGACATGCGTACTACATGCCCATTCTACACAATGTTTGAGAAGAGAAGGAAACAAAACAAACAAAAAACAGCCTGAACTCTGGCCCCATCAACCAAGGATTTGTATTTTGTGTGAAGAAGTAAGATTTAATGATCAATCAGCAACTGTGTGTGGTGGTGTACCCTGTGATCCCAGCACTTGGGAGCCTGAGGCAGAAGGATCAACATGAGTTCAAGGTCGACCTGGACTACACATCTTAGTGAAAGAGCCAAGAAAACAGAAGTCTATTCTCAAGGGCTTTCTACTGAATTCAAGGCCAGCCAGAAGTACATAAAGAGACTTTGTCTCAAAAAAAAAAAAAATTGGCAGCCAAGCTTCATGGCTATGTGCTGGTAGGCTGAGGAAGGGGTATCACAAGTTAGAGGCCAGCCTGAGCAATTTAGCAAAAGCCCATCTCAAAAGAAGAAAAAAAAAAGTGAGGATGCCAGGGCATGGTGGCACACGCCTGTAATCCTAGCACTCAGGAGGCTGAGGCAGGAGGATCTTTGCGAGTTCCAGAACAGCCTGGGCTACAAAGCGAGCTCAAGGCCAGCCTGAACTGCACAGCGAGAGCCTGTCTCAAAAATAAAAAAAGAAGATGTAGCTCAGTGATCCTTAGGTTTAATCCCTAGGACAGAAAAAAAATAATTCACAATTAAGGCAACATTTCAGAATTAGAAAAGTTATAGACAATAAGAACCATAGGAATTCAAAGGAAGAAGAAAGCAGCAGACTGCCCTAGCTCAAAGATGCAGAGACGAGAATTTATTTATTTATTTTTGCCTTTTTGAGACAGGGTCTCGCTATGCAGTTCAGGCTGGCCTTGAGCTCACTCTGTAGCCCAGGCTGGTCTCAAACTCACAAAGATCCTCCTGCCTCAGTCTCCTGAGTGCTAGGATTACAGGCATGTGCCACCATGCCCAGCTTTTCAGAGTGGAGAATTTGGAGAAAACAGGGCCGGGGATATAGCTTATTGGGCCAGGGATATAGCTCATTGGTACAGTACCTGCCTGGTAAGCCTGAGGTCGTGAGTTCGACACCTGGTACCAAAAAAAAAAAAGAGAGAGAGAGAAGAAAACAAAGACAGACTAGATACAGACATTAATGCCAGCATGAGACCTTTGAACCTGACCTGGCGAACAACCGGAGCATGTCACTGATACATTACAAATGGCATTTTATGAAGATTAAGCTGGCAGGGCAATCCAGGATGTACTGGAGAGAGATGAGAGGCAGGAAAGCCAGTCAGGAAGTTATCACATATCCTCTGCTTGAAACCCTGAACTTTTTTTTTTAACTTTTAATTTAGAATTAAGATATAAGAATAGATTGGAGGCTGGGTGTGGTGGAGCATGCCTATAATAATCCTACATAATAGGATTATATGCCTATAATCTCTGTACTCGGAAGGCTGAGGCAGGAGGACCACTGCAAGGTCCAGGCCAGCCCAGACTACAAAGTGAGTTCAGCTGGTCTGAACTGCATAGTGAAACCTTGTTTCAAAAAGACAAAAAAGAATAGAGGACCCAATTGCCAAATACTATAATTGCTTTTGTTAATGTAATAGGAATATTATGGATGATAGTAATAAGAGTTGTTTATTAAAACTTTACCACGCTGTAACTATGCAAACTGTTTTTACAATTATTTCATTTAATCAGAGTAACAATATGAGAAAAAATACCATCATCCCTGTTACAAAAATGAGAAATCACTAGCCAGGTGTACCTGTAATCCCAGCACTCAGGAGGGTGAGGCAGGAGGATCTTTGCAAGTTCCAGACCAGCCTGGGCTACAAAGTGAGCTCAAGGGCAAGCTCACATGCATGTCGAGACCCTGTCTCAAAAAAGACAAAAGAAAAAAAGGGAGAAACATCACATTGCTGGGCATGGTGGCACACATCTGTAATCTCAGCGCACAGGAGGCTGGGGTAGGAGGATCACTGAGAGTTCAAGGCCTAGCTGGGTGTGGTGGCTTACCCCCGTAATCCCAGCATTTGGGAGGCTCAGGCAGAAGAACCGTTGCAAGTTCAAGGCCAGCCTGGGCTAGAAAGTGAGCTCAAGGCCTACCTGAACTGTGTATAGAGACCCTGTCTCAAAAAGAAAAAAAAAAAAAAAGAGTTCAAGGCCACCCTAAACTACATATCAAAAAGAAAAAAAAAAAAAGAAGAGGAGAAATCACAGGTTGAGTAATTTGCTCAAGGTCACGCCACGGCAAAAAAAAAAAAAAGTCAAGTGTACTGATGTTGAACTCTAAAGTCCTTGATATTGACCATTACACCAAGAGAGAATTTTAAATGCTGGCAATTCTTTCAACATTTCCTCACTATTGAATCTTTCAGAGCTGCTAATAAGCAGCATATCAAATAAGTTTTTACTATCTTTCCTTTCTCCAGAAGGAGCTGCTGATAAAAATTCTAAAAGGAGGAGACTTTTAGGAGTCTTCTGCCTACTCACAACTAAGTTGCAAATGAAATATAACTTTGTGCAGATGAGTACTAATAAATAAAAAACAAATACAGTTCCGCTTGCAGAACATAAATATTTAATAGGTATAGTTGTCTAATTAAAGATGAAATGTATTTTCTAAAGTGCTGGACTAAGGCTTAAACCAAATGACACAGACACATAATTTCTAAACTATATTAGTCAAAAAGTTGCATTCCCAAATGTCACCCTTTCGGGCATCCACATCCCTTCCTTTGGGCCAGGCTCCTTGGGCAGTTGGAAAGCCCTTGAGAATGTACTTCTATTTTCTTGATGCTGTCAGATAAGATACAGAAACTCAATACATTATTTTCAAAAGATATTTGAACACAGTTATGCTTCTTGATATTTGGGTTACATAGTCTCAACAGGAGGAGTTTTCTAATTTGGATCCCACTATATAAACAATTTAACAATTTCAATCCAAAATGTAGGTGGAATAATATGTAAAATGATAACCATTGATAATTTCCTACCATTTTGTCTGTAATTTGCTAAGTCCCCCCTATTATTATGTTATCCTTCTTTTATTCTTTAAAAAAAAAAAAAAAAAAAAAATGTAGGTGGAACATGGGCATTTAGTCATTTCCTGCTCTTTCCAAATGCATTTGAGGTTCCCAGAAGAACCCTCCACAGTTATGAAATACCATTCTTCTACTAAGTTTTCTACAGTTATTTATTTGTTTTGTGATGTGGGGATTGAAGCCAGGGCCTATGTACTGAGCTATATTCATGGCCCTTGTTATTTTTTATTTTGATATAGGATCTCACTAATTCTCTAACTGCCTGGGCTGGGCTCAAACTTGCAGCCCTCCTGCCTTAGACTCCCAGAGTGCTGGGACTGAAAAATATTTACCAGCACACCTGGATAACTTTGGCTTTTTGATTTCTGTTTTTTGAGACAGGGTCTCACTCTGTAATTCAGGCTGGCCTTGAACTTACTATGTAGCCCAGGATGGCTTCAAACTCATGTCAGTTCTCCTGCCTCAGCCTCTTGAGTGCTGGGATTACCAGTCTGTCCCACCAGGTCCAGGCCCAGCTAACTCTGGGCTTTTGAACAACCATTCTAGACTTAACTTTTTTAAAGAGGAATTCTAACCTCTTTCCTGATTAATTCAATGATATGAATCTAATCCTCACCCTAAGGTTTTGATATTTAAGTTGCAGTTTAGCCTTCATTAAGTGTTAGCAATTTTACTCTCCAACTATCCTTATGTAAGTTATAATTACGTGAATCAGCAGAAAAGATTAATTAGAAAATTTGTGGATTGTTGCCATTTACAGATCTAATCCAAATTAAAAGTGCCTGATAGTAGGATATGATGGCACACACCTGTAATCCTAGCATGCCAGAGACTGAGGCAAGAGGATCACTGCAAGTTTGAGGCCAGCATGGGCTAAAAAAAAAAAAAGAAAGAAAAAGAAACTGTAAATTTCCCTCAAGAATTTAGATACTCTGACCCCACTAGTCTAATGCCTCTGGGGAAAATTTCCAGAGTCCTGGAAAAAACTTTTTTTTTTGGTTGGGGGTGGGTAGGTTGAGACAGGATCTTCCTCTGCAACCCAGGCTGGCCTGGAATTTGTGATCCTCCTGTCTCAGCCTCCCAAGTGCTGGGATTACAGGCACGGGCCACCATACCTGGCCACATTACTTTAATAAATTGGTATAATCTTCACAAATACCAAATGACAATTAAACCGTGTAACACACCGCTGTAACCCCCGCACTTTGGGAGGCCTAGGTAGGGCCCTGGGTTCAATCTTCAGTTGTTTTGAAACAAACAATGGTTGTTTCCTCTTTTTTTTTTTGCAGACAGTCTTGCTATGTAGTGCAGACTGGCCTTCAACCCGCTTATGTAGCCCAGGCTGGCCTCGAACTCACTGCTATCCTCCTACCTCACCCTCCCTAGTGCTAGGATTATAGGAGTGCGCCACCATGCCCAACTTGTTTCTTCTTAAAATTAGCAATATCATGTTATATCCATTATCATAACGAAAAATGTAACTGGGTGGTGAATCTAATCCCAGCTACTCTGAAGGCTGAGGCAGAACCATAAATTCCAGGCCAGCCCGAAAAACTGAGCGAGACCCTATTTCAAAACAAAATAAATAAGGGCTGAGGATGTAGCTCAGTGGTACAGCATATCCTAGCACACACGAAGCTTGGGTTAAATTTTCAGTACTGTCAAAAACAAAATACAAACAAAAAACACTATTTTGTGGTGTGTTTTGAATACATTAATCAGGACTGTGGTACCGCACCCGTTTCTGCTCTTCGGGAAACCCACACGCGCCCAATCCCACTGCATTACCTTTGGGTATGTTATGGCGGGCCCTCTTTTCATCAGTAACACGTAGTCTTCCAACGCTGGCCTCCGCAGCATAAAACGCTTACCAAGGGAACTCGTCAGTATCTGGCCGGGGAACTTTCCTACGATCTTGCTGAATGGGACTGACCCCCACGTACTGTTTAGGTGTCCGACGTTGCTCAACCTAAATAACTTTTTAAAGTGATTTTCTCTCTTCCCAGTCTCAGCTAAAATCAGCTCCCCAGCACGAAAGGGTCCTTCTCTAGAGGCTGGGCAGGAAGGGGAGACGTAAGGCTCTCCGGCCTCGCCCGCGGCCCGGGCCAGGGCGGGCAGCGAGGGAAACCCGGCGTCCCAGTGCAGGGCATCGGGCTGGTTCTGCTCTCCGCCCGAGTCCCCGCGATCTCCAGGAGAGGACACCTCCCGCGGCGTCCGCAGCCCGAGGTTTTCCAGCGACGAAGGACATCCGACCCCAACGTCCCGGCCGCGGAAAGGGAGAGCGGGGGACGACGCCGATCCCGAGGCTTCCCTTCGGGCCGCCTCGAGTTCGGGCTCTGCATCCCGTACGTCTCTAGGCGAGGACTCGTAACACAGTGACCCGGCTTCCTCAAAAGACTGCGGCCTGACGGGGCGCAGAAATGAATGAGTCCCCAGCCCTGGCCGCCTCCAAAGGCGCCGCAGCCCTAGCGCTTCAGGACAGCAGCGCCCAGCTGCCAGCATGATGCCCCGCGCAGTCGCAGTCGCAGTCGCAGGCGAGTGACGTCAGACAGGCGGCCCCGCCCCTCGCCGCTCGCTCACTGTGCAGAGACAGGGGCAGGGGGTTGCTGCAGCGCGGAAGAGCGCGTGACTGCGTCCGCGCGCCGATCGTTGTTCCTCGGCCCTGGAGCAGTAGCTGTTGCACGATCTTTTAGTTTTTCTGCGCGGGGGCATATATTTTCTCCCCGGAAAGTGGAATAAGGAAAGAATTTACCCCTGAACGGCTCCGCCAGCCCTGCCCGGAGACAGGCGGATAAGAAAAACAGAACTTGTCAAAGTGCAGTGTAGGTTAAAATCCTCTAGGAGGCTGAGCTCGTCTTCCTCCTGAAGACGAGCGTCCGCCTCAGTCCCTTTTACCTGGGCTGTGACACCTCCTTATCTCACCACTCCGTCGCTGCCTCCGCAAGCTAAAAATCCACAAAGTTCGATTAAGTGACAGTATTCGCTATGTGCTTATTCATCAGAATTTTTAAAATAATTAAAATATAACATTTAGGATGGACATGGTGGCACACGCCTGCAATCTCTGCACTCGGGAGGCTGAGGCAGGAGGATCCTTGAGAGGTCGAGGCCAGCCTGAACTGCGTAGCGAGACCCTGTCTGAAAAAGACCGAAACAAAGCAAAACAAAACAAAACAAAACAAATAGAAGCTTCTTAAAATACGAAATGGTATCTTTGGGGTCCAAAGCTAACATTAAATATCATTAGTCTGTCTGCTTAATACTAATAGTCTTCCAGAAGTTTATTGTGAGTCTGGCAATACCAGGCACGTTATCTATCAATCGGTCTATTCATCCATCCATCCATCCATCCATCCATCCATCCATCCATCCGCGGTACTGAGGGTTGTAGCTCTAAGGTACATACCCGATCGGGAATTTAGGATCCTCTTGAAGCCTCAGCTTCCCGAGTTGCTAGCATTATAGGCATGAGCCATCAACCTGGGTTGGACTCTGATTTAAATTTACAACTGTTAGAGGCAAGTATTCCTGTTTGGTACTGAAGAAAGCTTATCAAGGGAATTAAATAAGATGGGCGGGATCCCTGACAAGATAGCTGACAGTTGGACTGGCAGAGTTTCCTTCCGAGGTCAAATACATTCAGCAGCCCTTGCTCTTTGAACCGGAATGCCCTTTTTATAAAGACTTGCCAACAGTGCAATTGAATTTAAAGTCCAAGAATGTTTAAAGGGCCATGGATTTAACATCAACTCAGTTTAAAGTTAATAAAATAAACTATGTTAGTACTGTCTGGGACATAAATTAATACCTTCTAGGGCCAGGATATAGCTCAGCAGTACAGCGTCTGCCTGGCAAGTGTGAGGTCGTGAGTTTGATACCAGTACCAAAAAACAAATCAAAAACAGAAACACCCTTCTGATTTGTAGGACATCAGCCACTGTAAACTCCACCGGAAATTGCTCTCCCGTTACTTAAACTGCCTGCCCTATTTATTTATTTATTTATTTAACAGGCTCTCAGTCACTAAATTGTCCAGGTTGAGCTGTTGTAGCTCAGTATAAATACAATGGCTTACAGCAGCAGAAATGTGTTTCCACAGTTCAGAGGCAGGGAGTACTGCTTTAGTTGGACCACGCTTCCTTGGAAGCCTCTAGGGCAGATTGGGGGTATGGTGCTGAGACTGAACCTAGGGTATTGCTAGTGTTAGGCAAGCTCTCTGCTGCTAACTACCCTAACCCCTGGGGGAGAATTCTTTGCCTCTTTCCCCAGTCTTTAGTTTTTGTTCCTGACTTCCTATGACTTTCTTGGGTGTCTGTTCCTCCTCTTGTGTTTCTCTGTCCTTTTTTTATTTGAAGGATACCAGTGAAATCCAAGATGAGACATCATGTTGAGATTTGTAACCAAATTACATTTGAAAGATCTTATTTCCCGCAGGACATGGTGGCGCACGCCTGTAATCCCAGCACTTAGGAGGCTGAGGCAGGAGGATCCTTGTGAGTTCTAGACCATCCTGGGCTACAGAGTGGGCTCAAGGCCAGCCTGACCTGCATAGAGAGACTCTGTCTCAAAAAGACAAAAAAAAAAAAAAAAAAAAAAAGACAAGACAGTTTGAGATAATAGTTACAAATTTGGCCAGGTATGCATGGTGGCACACTCCTGTAATCCCAGCACTTGGGAGGCTGACGCAGGATTGCTGCAAGTTTGAGGCAAGCCTGGGTTGCACAGTGAGTCCAAGCCTCCCCCCAACCCAAAAAAAAGTTACATGGGGATGACTCGGCTAGGGAACAATTATTCAATAACCTGGCACTGTCAACTTCCTACGTGGAATTACTGATCACAAATTTAAAGTGGCTGAGTCATGACAGAGTGGTTGGCTTTTCTCTAGTCACTCTTGGTATCTGTGGATGGAGCGTTAGCCTGCAGTTTGCTAAGGAAGGAGTCTGCTGTGGGAAAGAGGCATGGGAGTTTAGGGTTACAGTGACGTTATTTAAAGCAGCAGACAAAGAAGTGCAGCCTTCAGGGTGAAGGGACGAGGGCTGGTGAAGATCTGGGATTAAGGACAGAAGCGTCTGAGTTTGGGAACGAGTGAGTGAGCTGGAAAGAGTAGGTGGTCGGAGAGGGGGCTGTGGAAATTGAGACTATGGAAGTAGTACAGCTGTAAGGTTCAGGACTCAGCAAGGTCATTGCATGGGGTGGACCTGGACATTGGTATGCCTGAGCACCAAAGGGTCATCATATGAACCTTACATGTGTTCACTGGGTGAGGTCATCAGTGCCCACAGATAACTTGGGTAGGCTAGCTCTCTATCTGAAAAAAATGAAGATATTGATAGTTTCTACACTGTAGAAACATTGTGATAATTAAATGAATCCATATAGTGCCTGACACGTGGTAAACACACATTAAACTTTTATTTGTACTTATACGTTTATGATTAATAAATCTATAACTCTAGCTCAACACTTTTTTTCATATAGACTCGTATCTGCTTTTTAAAAAAAATTTTTTTTACACAGTCTCACTATATAGCCCAGGTGGACCTTAAACTCACTGTGTGTCTCAGACTGGGCTAAGACTCACAGTGATTTTCCTGTCTCAGCCTCCAGGGTCCTCCTATAATAAATGTGTGCCACCACACTGTCTTGCTTTCTTTTTTGTCTTTTTGAGACAGCGTCTCACTATAGAGAGAGCTTAGGCTGGTCTTGAGCTCACTTTGTAGCCCAGGCTGGCCTCAACTCACAATGATCCTCCTGCCTCAGCCTCCCAAGTGTTGGGATTCCAGGCGTGTGCCTCCATGCTCGGCTACACTGGCTTTCAAATCTTCTTTTATAACAAAAATTCCTTTAAAAGTCACCTAGGACCTTGATCTTGCCAAGTTCTCTAGTTAAATCTTTATCTTACCATAGCTTTATCATGTCTCACTTCTGAATTTGGCATAAAAATTTGGTTTTCAGGACATCTTAATTCTCTTGGGCTTTCATCCTGCCTTCTGTTACCCCCTTCTCAAGATCCTTTGCTGGTTCCTTCTCGTCTCCCCAATCCCCTAGGTTGGTGCTTAGTTCTCCTTTTGTCCTCATCCAACAAAACCTTTCCAGTTCCTTTCAAAGGCTTTCAAATGGCATTTGTATGTTAACACAGCCCAAACTGATGTGTCTAATTGTAGCTAGGTGTGGTGGTGCACACCTGTAACCCCAGCACTCGGGAGGTTGAGGCAGGAGAATCACCGAGATTTTGAGGTCAGCCTGGGCTATATAAGTGAGTTCAACGCCAGTGCAGACTACATAGTGAGACCCTGTCTCAAAAAACTAAAAAAAATTGTGACCCACCTCAACTCATATCCAACTCATATAATGAAATCACCGTTGATTTATTTCCTCAGATCCTCTCTCTCTTTTGGGGGGCGGGTACAGCATGTTGCTTTGTAGTCTGCCCGCAGGCCTTGAACTCACTCTGTAGCCTAAAGTAGCTTGGAACTCCAATGATCCTCCTGCTTCAGCCTCCCAAGTGCTGGGATTACAGGCATTGCCACCACACCCAGCCCTGCTGATGTATTTCTGGTACCCAGCTAGGTAGTGCCTGACTCACAGCAGATATTCAGTTTAAGTGACTGAAGGAAACTAACTGCTAATTAGAAATCTCACAGTTAGCATTTATATACTAAAGATACCATTGTTTTCTTCCACAAACCAGCCATTCCTCCAGGATTCACCATCCTAATAAATTCGATCACCAAATACTGGCTTGGGCCAGGCGTGGTGTGCACAGCTGTAATCCTAGCACCTGGGAGGCTGAGACAGGAGGATCGTTGCAAGTAGGAGACCAGCCTGGGCTACAAAGTGAGCTCAAGGCCAGCCTAAACTGCATAGTGAGACCCTGTCTCAGTAAGATGAAACAAACAACATTCTGGCTTGCCGTAAGAGTTAAGAGGCGTTATCCTTGGCCTTTCTGCTCTCATTTACAATTTGAAAGCTGTTCCTTGTGCTTAATAAATGTCCCTTGAAACTATTCTCCAGTCCACTTGGTGAGTGGATGGTGGGACTTCAAGACTGCCCTAGCTTCTTACATATTCATCACTCTGTTTCCGAGTAATTTTTTGTTTTT
>NW_004955469.1:10776355-10784512 GCF_000276665.1 Chinchilla lanigera
CTCCTGCCTCAGCCTCCCGACTGCTGGGATTACAGGCATGCGCCACCACGCCCGGCCCGAGTAATTTTTTAAAAAATGTAAACCTTACTATCCATTTCATAGCTGCAGAGGCCTCCCATAGCTCCGAAGGCGGTGTTTTTTGTCTTTCCTTCTGTCCAAGACACTGTGCGGGTTGAAGTACCCGGCTCCCCTTACCCTCCCACGCCCCAGGGGCGTCTCCGTGCTAAGCCAGCATCCTACTGCTGAGCCATCCCTCAGAGCTTCTACGTTGCACTCAGCATTTTTTGAATTAGAATCACTAATTGGGTGGGATATTAAGGAGATATTTAAAAGTGCCTATTTGATGTCGCAGCATGGGATGATTCTCGCTGAAAAAAAGAGGACAGCTGCTGCCCTCACTTTCATACCGTCAAGACTGAATACATTATTACCGTGTTTGTGTACATGATTACAGTTTAGAAGTTAACAGGGAAAAATGGCAACAATTGCTACTATCATCAGGCGTTAAGTACATATCTCTTAAATACTTCGTTTAACCATTTTATAAAACAATTCTTTCTGAAAACGACGCAGCTGGGCGTGGTAGCGCAAACCTGTAATCTCAGCACTCTGGGAGGCTCAGGCAAATTCGAGAGGTAATTTAGCAAGAGCCTGTCTCTTTTTATCTCAAAATAAAAAAAGTTAAGGGCTGGGGATTTAGTTCAGGGCGAGGGCCCTGTGTCCCATCCCTAAGGGCGGGGTGGAGTGCGAGTGGCGAGGAGCAAAGGGCCTTTCTCTGCTTTCTACTGTCACTCCCTTCCGCTTGTCCTCTGCCTCCTCACAAGAAGGCGACCGGTCCCACCCGGCCACCGTCCAAAGGGTGGCCCCACCCAACGCCAGCACGAGGCGTGACGAACCACTCCCTGGACTCCCGGCGTTCCCCCCACCCCACTTCCTCCCTCCCGGCCCCGCCCCGCGCGTGTGCGCCTGCGCACCGGCGAACACGTGGCTGCCGCGGAGTCAGAGCAGCAATGGCGGCGGGTGGCGGCGGTAGCTGCGACCCCCTGGCCCCGGCGGGGGTCCCTTGCGCCTTCTCTCCGGAGAGACAGGCCTACTTCGCTTTGGCCTCTACCGACGGTCATCTGCGAGTGTGGGAGACAGCCAATAACCGGCTGCATCAGGAGTACGTGCCTTCCGCGCACCTCAGCGGTACCTGCACCTGCCTGGCCTGGGCGCCACCGCGGCTGCAGGCCAAGGTAGTGCTAGCGGGGTGGTGGGGGGAGAGGGCGCCCGCCCGGGCCCAGCTTTAGCAATCTGCGATGGGCGGCGCGTGTCTGAGTGCCGCGCGTGGCCTTCGGCGGCCCGGGGCTAGGTGTGGAGCGTGGCCGCCGCGCGCGCTGGGCCCGCACCGCCGCCCCGCGTGCGGTCTGTCCGGCGGGCAGCGAGAGGGCGCGGCGTGATCCGGCGGGCTCCATGCGCTCTGCGCCCCATTGCCGCTGGGCCGCCATGATCGCCGAGCCCCCTGTCTCCCCGGCGGTGGCTTCCTGCTGCCAGGCCTCGCTCGGCGGCGTGCGCTCATCCGAGCCCTGGCTTTTGACGAGTCCCAGCGTGCTACTGTACTGTGCTTTCTCATGCCTGACCCAGCGTACTGGGTTTGCTTTGGTCAGTTGGAAAGCGTAAGTTTTTTCTTGCTTCTGGGACCTCTCTCCGCGGGGTGCCAGCTCAACATGTGTTCTCCACGTCCAGGTAATGGGACTCCCAGTCCTTACAAACTCTTGACTTTCCCAGGCTCTTTCTCATTCTCACTCTTGTGAATCTTTTATTTCATTTTTAAGTTCTGTTCTGTTCTTTCACATTCCCCCTCCCCCGTTCTGAATTTTGCAGTTAGGATATGGACATGAAGTAGTAGCCTAACTTAATGAATTTGTGATGTAAGTGCAGGTGGAGTTTCCCTTAGATGAGAAACTGCCGAGTTAAGGAAGCCTTTGCACTTTGAGGTAGATGCCACTCACTTTTGAGTCACTAGATTGTATCTACTCAAATTCAAACGCACGTGGTTACTGCGGTTATTAAGTAACCAAACTGATAGAGGTAAATTTTATTTGGAAGAATTAGGTATTCTAAAGTGTGTGACATTTTGCTGTAACTGTGTGTAAATTTTTTTTTTTTTTGGTCTTTTTGAGACAGGGTCTTGCTATGCAGTTCAGGCTGGCCTTGTCCTCACTTTGTAGCCCAGGCTGGTCTCGAACTCAAGCGATCCTCCTGCCTCAGCCTCCCAAGTGCTGGGATTACAGGTGTGCGCCACAACGCCCGGCTGTGTGTAAAATTTTAAAATCTTAATTCGACTCACAGGAAATTTTTAAGTTGAAAGTGGGAATACATCTGACTTGCTGTATACTTCGTGTTGTGTAGATACTGTTAGGATTTTTACCTACATTTTCATAGTTTCTCCTGTTGACTAATAATATTTATCAGGGCTCATTAAGTCTTGCACAAAACTCATAATTGTAAGAAGAAAGGCCATAATTGTCATTATTAGAATTATACATTGCCTATTTTTTCATTTTATTTTTTAAAATTAATTTTTTTTTTTAGATTTTGAGACAGGGTCTCACTGTGTATTTCTGACAGGCCTTGAACTCGGTGTAGCCCAGGCTGGCCTCTCGTTAGAAGTGATCCTCCTGAGTACCGGGATTACAGGCATGTGCCACCATACCCGGCATATATTTTTCCATTTCAAAGTTATGTTCTATGTAGCTTAACATTCTTGTAAAGTAACAGTAATACTAATGCTGAGAGAAATGTGGAACAATGCTTAGGGAGGCTAACCCAGTCTGTCCAGACTGCAAGGCTATGCTTGAGTCTGTGCTCTGCTTTCTAGCAGTAATTGTGCATTTAGTTTCCCTTTTATAAAATGAAATTGTGCCGTTAGTTTCCCTTTTATAAAATGAATAGCAGCACATACTTCACAGAAAGCATCTAGAATAGTTATTGGTGTATAAGTGCTTTGAGTGTTAAGTATTATTGTTACTAGTATTTTATATTTGTATAGTTAGTACTCTGGGGTATGTAAAACAAGCAACTTGTAAAAGCCAAAAGTGGAACCAAGGATAGAACTCAGGTCTTTAAGACTCAGTTGTTGGCTATCTGCAACAAATAGTGTTAGGTTGGCTAAAATTTGTCACTTGCTTTGCTTTTCTGTTGATTTCCCATCACATTGTGTGCCTAGAAATGAAACTTTCTCCTAGTCTTTACTTTTGGGAAGGTGTCATTGAAAAATGAAGAGTCGGTCTCTGTAAGAAAGTGGTGTGCTGGGAATGTAGTGCAGCAATAGAGCATGTGCTTAACATGTCTCTGTCAGCCTTCCCATGTGAAATATTGATAGGTTTCAGTTTCTTTTTAATCTGTGTGCATTCCTTTCAGCCACTTAACTATGAAATGCCCTAAAATTATTCCCTTTTTTTGGAGACAGGGTCTCACATTCAGGCTGGTGTTGAACTCATAACAATCCTACCTCAACCTCCTGAGTGCTGAGGTGTGTGCCACCATGCCCAGCTCGATATCACCCACCTTTTAAGGTCCTCAGGATTAAATGAGGCAATATATATGTCTGGTCTAGTAATGCCTGGCACATGATAAGTACCCAGTAAACACTGGTTGTTAGTACTGAATGAATCAATGAGTGTTCTGTCTGGACTTGTTTAATTTTGTATTCACTAATGTAAATCAATTAATAATTGCATCTGGTTTAGTAATTGGTATTTTACCAATCAAGGACAGATAGAATGTGTGATGAGACACTTGTTATCAATAGAGAAAAATTTGTGCTGAATTTCTTGGCTAATATGTTAATGTAGTGGTTCATAAGTGTTCAGAAAAATTAGATCACCTTTTTTCCTGATTACACGATTATAATACTTTGCCTTTGTGCCACAGTAGTTTTAGAGTTTTTCAGGTTTATATGTGTAAACAGTCTCAGATGCTAAATGACAGGCCAGAGCCACACAGTAGGTGTCTGAGTCACCTAGGAACTGGTCCTGTTTCATTGCTCTCCTAAGTGTCTCCGACTTTTGTGCTTTCTTTCCCTTCTGGCTGTACAACCCTGGAGGAACAGTCCTTATCAAGGGTTGGCTGCTTTGCTGTGATTACAGTTAACATGATTCCAGACAGATTAGTACTTGTGGATTGAAGCATATGGCATTTCAGACATTAGAGAGGGCCAGCAGTGTGGCATTAAGGGCATTTCTAGGAACAACCTGAGGTGAATATCCCCATTCCTATCTCTTAGAGGCGTAGCACAACTCAGGTGTTTCCTGTACTGTTTGGAGATCTCAAGTATTTAAACTTCAAAAGAAGGTAAAGGTGGCAGATTAGATCTGATTGGCAGAAATAGAAGTTTCTATGTATTAGAATTTGTTTTAATGTAATTATTGTTTATAATTTTATGTATATAGTTTTTTCACTGAACCATATGCTAGACTAAGTGGCAGTAAGCTAGGCTAAGGAATGCATAAGAATACTTTCAGAGTGACACTTAAAACTTGGGCATTGTTTTCAGTGTCTAGAAGTAAGTATTTTTGAGAAGTAGGTTTTTTTTTGTTTTTCTTTCAGTACCAGGAATCGAACTCACAACCTTGTGCTTGCCAGGCAGGCGCTGTGCCACTGAGCTAAATCCCCAGCCCTTAGAGAAGTAGGTTTTGATCTACTGGTAGATTGTGAAATTTAGTGGGTTGTGACAACATTAAAAAAGAAACAGTGGAAAATACTAGAATATTACTCATGATAAGGATAATTCTTTTCTGTGGAACTTGTTTCATTCATATGTGAAAATGTTTTTTATGAATGAAATAGTTCCATATATAAAAACTTACACACTGGTATTTTTGGTCAAAAAAGTTATTGCTTGCTGGGCATGGTGGCACATGCCTATGAATTTGAGGCCAACAAGACTAGGTAGTAAACTCAAGGCCAGTCTGAACTACATAGTGAGACCCTGTCTCAAAAGTTATTGTTTAATTGCTGATCAAATTCAAACTTCTCCTGACCTAGCTGTGCTTTTTCTCCCTTCTGTCTTCGCCTTACTTATACTACTCCCTTCTGTTCTGATTCCTGCCTGGTAAGTTTTCTTCAGATAGGTTTTTGGTATTTATTGCTTAGGTCAGTCTGCCCTTCAGGTTGGAAAAGACTCCTTAGTCTAAGACAGCACATCCTTTTAATCTTCATTCCTGGTGCCTTCACTTAGATTTTACAGTAACAAATACATGAACTGAATTCTCCGCCAAGCTCTCTCATTACAGGTACATATTTATGTGTATAATCAATTGGCATGTGGCATTGGCACTTTAGAGAAGCAACTGAATATGACTAAGATGTAAAGAAAAAGTAGTTCAGATTCACTGTGCCTGACTTAGGTCTTAAGTGAATGAAGAGATTTCTGTGTAGGAGAGGAGAGGGTGTTTAGGGTGAACATTGAAGCATTGGTAGGATTCTCAATCAAGGAAAATAGAAGTACGTAGGAAAAGCCCCCTCCAGGTAAAGGGAAAAGCAAAATGAGAAAATATATTTGTGTTTAGGGAGTGATCAAAGGGTAGATTAGAATTCTTAGCACTGACCTCTTGATTTTAGAGATTTTTAGTATGAAAGAGTAGTTAAATATTAGATTTCACTAAAATACACGTCTGTACATGCTCATTCTGCTGAATGGGGAGTTACTTTTAAAAACACGTCCAACCCTGAACAACACACAAGTCAGTAGTTGAAATGAAATTAATTGGCCTATTTAGGTTTAGGCCAGTGAGCCTCAGAAGTTGCACATAAATCCTGTGGACATTTCCTTCAACCAGTTTTGCATCTTTTTTTTGAGGGGGGCAGTTTGGAGTTTTTGTTTTGTTTTGTTTTTCTTCTGGTACCAGGAATCAAACTCACGATCTTGCGCTTGCCAGGCAGGCGCTGTACCGCTGAGCTAAATCCCCCGACCCCCAGTTTTGCATCTATAACAAAGTAGATTCCTCAGGTAAGGAGATTAGGACTTTGGTGATGTTAATGTTTAATTTTTAAATTTATTAGGTGCTTTTTAGTGCAAATTCACATATGTATAAAGCAGGTACTAGCTGGGCGTGGTGATGCATGCCTGTAATCCCAGCACTCAGGAGGAGGATCATTGCAAGTTTGAGACCCACCTGAGCTACAAAGTGACCTCAAGGCCAGCCCGAACTGCATAAGTGAGACCCTGTCTCCAAAAGATCAACTAGCTAACTAACTAAATAAAGCAGGTACATGTTTGGACCAGCCTTTCTTTTGCACAGTGAGAAACTTTGATGTAGATGATTGGGAAACTCAAAAATAGAAATATTTTCTGGACTCTTATGGAGGGGGCACAGCATTGGGGATTGAACCCAGGGACTTTGCACTGATGTACATTCTCTACCCTTTATTGATTGATTTTTAAATTACTATTTGTTGAGACAGCATCTCACTGTGTAGTCCAGGCTGGTCCTGAACTTACTTGTGTAGTCCAGGGTGGCCTGCAGTGATCCTTCTGCCTCAGCCTCTCCATTGCTGGGCTTGCCAGCATGTGCCACCATACTTTGGCTTTCCAGCCCTTTTAAAAATCTTTTATTTTGAGATAGTGTCTCGCTGAGTTGCCTGGGCTAGGTTTGAATGTCATTCTCCTGCCTCAGTCTCCCAGAGTATTGGAATTACAGGTTTGTGTTACCAAGCTTAGCCTTTTCTGAATTCTTTCAGAGAAGAGCTTTTTGAAAAGGTAACACAGAAGATCTTTTTTCTGCAATGTTTAGGACTAGAAGTGTTTCAGAATTCAAAATTTAAAGAGCCTTAGATTTTAGAATGTTTTTGTAGACTTTCCCTGTTTGAGCATCCCTAATCGGAAAGCTGATCTGAACTAGAATTTCAAATTTTTGGAGTAGGGATGTTTGAACTATAGTAGGTTAGTATTCTTCTTATTATCCTTTCACGCAATGTTTGTGTTCATAACTTTTACACCAAAGTGCTAACATTTGCCCTCTGGGATCTTTGAAAGGCAGCTTGCTCCCCCTGCCCCACAGGGTCTCACTATGTTGTTTAGGCTGGCCTCGAAGTCAGTAGGTAACCTAAGCTGTCCTTGAGCTTGTGGCGATCCTTCTGCCTCAGCCTCCTGAGTGCTGGGATTACAGATGTGTGCTAGCAGGCCTGGCTGACAGCAGCTTTAGATACTTGTATATGGTGTGTGATAGAAATACATGGCGAATGTTGAAATTTTTTTAAAAAATTTATTACAGTAAAATACATATTGCCATTAATCCCCCTCAAAATACTCCTTGTTTCATACACACTTTGTTGTTCTTGCCTCTTTGTAAAGCAGTTCTGGAAGTTTTTTTTAATGTTTGTATGAGGTGTAATGAGAAATACAGTGAATGCTGCTGTCAGGGCCCTCCAGCACAAAGGCAGGCTTAAAAACATATGGTGCATCCTCATCCACCCTGTTCATTGGAGTTGGCACCATGGGACTTCAGGGTCTTCCCCAAAGTCAAGATGACCATGAAAGGAAAACATTTTGAGTGGATTTGGGACATAAAGGCAGTCATAATGGTACAAATAAAGGTGCTTATGAAAGAGGACTTCTAGAACTGCTTTACAATGTAGCAGGAAGGAGCGGGTAAGTGTGTTTGAAGAGCTGAAGGTGGGGGGAGTATCTTGAGGGGAATTAACTGCAGTCTGTTATTGTTATTTAAAAACCAACATTCACTGTACTTTTTGATCAAGAAGCATTGAAGGAGGATCCTAGGGCACCTAACGCAGAGTTTTCAATGTCTCAAGCAGGTGAAATGTTACTGTTGAGACTGTTCAAAATTTATACTATGGCTTTCAATTGTAACTTCTCTTTTGGGTTTATTAACAGGAAAACATGCTAAGGATTTGGATAAGGAAAACTTGCTAAGGATTTGTAGAATGTTACTGCTTTCTGTAAGAAGAAACTTTTGTTAAATCTTCTTGGGTTTTGTTTACCTAAGTGTCTAGTCAAGTTCATCAAATGTAACATCCCTCTAAAATAACTAAAAGAAAAAATGGAAAGTGCTTTAGAAGCTTACTCTGCTGTTTACACATTGGTAACTTTGTAGCTTTTCATTTGGTGGTTCTTGGTTTTATTCTTTTTTGCTTGCTTTTTTTTTTTTTTTTTTT
>NW_004955469.1:10784612-10855488 GCF_000276665.1 Chinchilla lanigera
GAATTTGAAATGATCCTCCTACCTCAGCCTCCCCAGTGTTGGGATTGCAGATGTGTGCCACCATGCCTGCTAAATTGTCATTTTTGATTGTCTTTTTGCAAGACAGATGTAAGCTGTTAGCATCATATTTGAAATCACGGTTTTGTGGTATTTGCCACTAGATGGAAACCTGTACCTTTTAAGCCATCAGAATCACTGGGCAAACATGGAGTTCTCAGACTAGTCCTGATCAGCCATTGGAGCAACTTCTGTGTGTGCCCTGAGTTGCCTACAAGTTATAGCTGTTGATGCAGACTGAACTGAATGCATGTTTCTAAACAAAATCATTTGAGTCCCTCTCCTAGAAACTAAGCTAGAATTTGAGAAAAGGTTGGGGATAGGGAAGGGAAGTGTTGGCTGCTGAGGTTTGGATCTGTGGACTCACAGACCTATGCGTCTGGATCCTTTGGTCTCTGCTTGAGGAATGGAAGGTTCTCTTGGGCCTGTCAGGAAGAAGGTTGGGTGGGAGACATGGAAAGAGCATGGGGACTGTGTGGGCCAATTAAAACAGTACCTAGATTGTGTCCTGTTTGCTACCTCTTCTGAAGAGGGGAATGGGGCAGGGAGTATTGAATTTCTTTTCCCATTAGAGATTTTTTTTTTTAACTTAACAGGTTTAAAATAAAATTTTATTCTTACTCTCCTTTTTTTGTCTTTTTTGAGACAGGGTCTCGCTGTGCAGTTCAGGCTGGCCTTGAGCTCACTTTGTAGCCTAGGCTGACCTCAAACTCACAACGATCCGGGGCTGGTAATTTAGCTCAGTGGCAAAGCGCCTGCCTGGCAAGCGCAAGGTCGAGTTTGATTCCTGGTACTGGAAGCAAAACAAAAACAAAAAAGCAAACAAACAAACAAACAAAAACTCACAGGGATCCTGCCTCAGCCTCCTGAGTGCTGGGATTACAGGCATGTGCCACCAAGTCCGGCTTACCCTCCTTTTTAAAAGTATCTTTTGTGGGCTTTCAGGCGTTTGTTATGAGTTAATTAAATTTAAGTGTTTTGAAATGTTAACTAAAAATAATGTTTTTAATTTTTTTTCTAGGAAAGCCACCAGAGGAAAAAAAGGAAATCAGAAGCTATAGGAACGAGTGACCAGATTGACTTGTTGGCTCTTGGTACAGCAGTTGGTAGCGTTTTATTGTACAGTACGGTAAAAGGAGAATTGCACAGTAAATTAGTAGTAAGTGTATTTATATGTATTTTATATGAAAGATGTGATGAGAACTGAGATTATTAGAAACACTTCAAGAAATATGATGAGATCTGTACTATATGGACAGTTTTCTGTCCTTTCTACATTTAAAGAACTGAAGTTTTTGTTCTATTCTGTTTCGTTTTGGAGACAGGGTCTCACTGTAGTTGAGGATGGCTCTAAACTTACTATGTAGCCCAGGCTGCCAGGCTGACCTCAAACTTGTAGTGATTCTCCTGCTTTAGCCTACTAGGTGCTGGGATTATAAGCATGTGTATACCACCAGACCTGGCTTAGTAGTAATATTTGATAAGAGCTGAATTAGGTAACATCATCTTTGTTAGGGGTCAGAGTGTGAGGAATTATTGACTAAAGTTAGCATAGGGAAAGGTCAAAGGAACTCCAGGGTATCACAGCAGCTGCAGGAAGCAGTTAGCCATTTCTTTTGGGCAAGGGGAGCAAGGGAGGCAGTTGGAATTACTGCTGAAGCTGAGACCTGTAAGGAGCAGGTCTTCTGTTGGTGTTGCTGTCTCTTGAGCAGCCACATGGATTTGTGGGACAGTTTGGGGCAGGGTGGGTCTCTAGCTGCCTGATGTCTCTGTAAAAGGTGAAGGGGCTGGCTTTTCTCAGGGCTAAGGAAGTAATGCTTCAGGCTCAGCTGCTGCTGGTGGCATCCACTGATGGGCTAAAAAACAAGCTATTGAGGTGGTGCAAACAAGGGGACAGGAAGGAACTGGTCCCTTATTTCTTCTTCAGCTGTGTCTTCTGCTAGCACTCCTCACTGGCAGAGTTTGTGGATGCAGCTGGCAAAGCAGAAGTAAGGTTTGCAGAGTCTCAGCCCCAGCATTATAAACAGAAGCAGGATGCATTTGGCACTGGAAGACAGTAGTTTAACAGGCAGATTTTGGTATACAGGGATGCTTTCTGTGTGAAGGAACAAAGCAGTTGTTTTTTATTTAAGACTTACATTTCTTTTTTTTTTGTCTTTTTGAGACAGTCTCACTATGTAGTTCAGGCTGGCCTTGAGCTCACTTTGTAGCCCAGGCTGGCCTTGAACTTAAAGCAGTCCTCTTGCCTCAGCCTCCTGAGTGCTGGTATTACAGGCCTGAGCTGCCATGTCTGGCAAGACTTCATTTCTGTCTATAGAGAATTTCTATCACCTAAGAGATTCTTTTTTTTTCTTTAGTGGAGGGGCTCTTTTTGAGACACAGTCACGTTATGCAGTTCAGGCTGGTTTTGAACTCACTTTGTAGCCCAGGCTGGCTCCAAACTCACAATGATCCTCCTGCCTTAGCATCCTGAGTGCTGGGATTACAGGTGTGCACCACCATGCCCAGCTGAGATCCATTGTTAATAGTTTTTGTGTGTTGCTTTGCTTAACATGTGTGTTTGTCTGTTATGTATCCTGACTTTGTTTCACTAATTTAGAACACAAGCAATTTTCCTATTGTCAAGGCTAGTTTTAAACATTTTTAATGATTGCGTAAATTCCCACTAAATTGGATATATTTTATTATAATACTGTTATTGACCATTTGGAAATTTTCAGGTGTGAGTTTTTCTTTTTCTTTTTTTTCCTGTAAAACAGTGCCTGTAATTCCAGCACTCAGGAGACTGAGGCAGGGGCCTTGTAAGTTTGAAGGTAGCCTGGGTTGTATAGTGAGACCCTGCTTCAACAAAACAAAACATCAGTTTCTTGTTTTTTTTCTTTTTTCTTTAAGTTATCTTTATTATAAGGAAAATACACAGCACAACATAGTAGGAAAGTGGTTGGAAAATATGGAAAATGTAATTATCAAACTGCCCCAATATGACTTGCTGTTACAGAGGAGAGTGATGTGGCTCTTCACCTCATTTGCCTTTCCTGACTCAGTCCTGCCCTTAGCAGGGCTGGATCCAAGGTGTCCATTTTGCAGTCCGTTCTCTTCCTGAGCTTGGAAAAGGTTGTGTAGTTCTCAGGCTTTCAAGAAACAAAAGAGAGGTCAGAGAAGGGACAGATGTTTTGGTCCTTTGTTGCATTGCCTTCTCCATGTCTGGGGTTGTCCTCAGCCCAACCCCTCGGGATCTGTTGATGCCAAAGAGATGAACCCCATGGAACTGGGGGCAACTAAGGCAGCAGTATGCTGACAGTGAGGCAGTGTTGATGAGGAAGTGGGCAGCATTATATTTGGCATAGAAGCTGGCCAGGAGGTAGAGTATAATAAGAGATGCTAAAGATCGTGTGGGAAGAGATAACTGGAGCCCAAAGTCCATCTGCTCCCAGTGTGTCAATAGGTGAGCTTTTCCTTGGTCAGGAGTCTCAAAGGTTGTAGGAAGACACACATTGCCAAGTTGTGGATGACATTGGTTGGGGTCCGGATGACAAGAATGCTCAGGAAGAGGATGCGGAGTAGAAGCATATGCAGAAATCCTACAAGATGGTGTAGGCCAGCCAGATACCCTGACTATTCATCACTTGAGTGTGGGGGTTTACTTCACTGTACCAGTCCCACATTCATCCTATCACAATGAAGGGATCAGGCAGGAGTCCAACTTAATTTTCTGTCAACTCCTGTTGGAGTGTGTTTCCCCCAGTTATCTCTCTGAAGAACCACAATGTTCTGAACTCCAGCAGGAACATCCCTGCCATCTTTAAGAGCTGGTGCAGCTAGGGGCATGGTGCTTCCTCCTACACACTGACTGTTTCTTACATGGATTCCTTCAATTACTAAACAGTAACGAGGGCTGGGGATTTAGCTCAGTGGTACAGTGCTTGCTTGGCAAGCACGAGGTCGTGAGTTCGATTCCCAGTACCGGAAAAAAACAAAAAAAAAAACAAAAAAAAAGTGTTACTAAACAGTAACGAGAGAGCCAAAGAGTTGAGTGTGTAGGCTCTTTATAGACAGCATAAAAATGATGTCTGAAAATGTTATTTTGTGCTTACATCATCAGTGGAAGGATAGTACCTCTTCCAGTGGCATTATTGTGACAACTGAATATACCATTAAAGCAGTGGCAATGATTAAAAAAGAAAACCCACCTAATTTAGTAGATGAAACGTTTTATATGATTTTTTTTTTTTGATTTTTGTTTTGTTTTGTTTTGTTTTTTGTCTTTTTGAGACAGCGTTTAAGTATGCAACTCAGGCTGGCCTTGAACTCTGTAGTCCAGGCTGGCCTCAGACTCACAGAGATCCTCCTGCCTCAGCTTCCTGAGTAGTGGAATTACAGGCATATGCTACCATGCCCAGTGAAAATTTTTGTTTTTTTGAGACAAGGTCTCACTATGTAGTTCAGAGTACAGGATGTCAGAGTGGTACAGTGAAGTAGACAGACTAAGCTTTACAGTTAGTCTGTCCTGAGGTTGCATCTCCTTATGTGATTGTGGATAATTTCATTTCTCATCTTTTAAATGATTATTCTACACCCTTTGTACAGCTTGTATAACTGTAGTAAGACCTGGACATAAAAATATATTGAAAGTGCATGGTTTATAGTTAGTAAACGTTGGTTGAATGAGTAAGTGAACGAATGAGGGGGCATGTTGGCAGATTGCTGTCTGAAAGGAAATGCTCAATTTCACCACCCCTGGCCATGTCTTACAGTCCCTTTTTTTTCATTTAACTATAATCTCATCAGCATGGACAGCGTAGTGCTGAGCAGATCACTAGATTAACAGACTTAAAGGTCTGCTTTTTGGCTTGTATTTGATTACTAAGAATATTTTAATACACTTGATATATCTGAATTCTTTCTGTGGGATTTATATGTTTATGTGCTTTTTAATTCTTTGTACGTGTATGTATAGGTAAAATATAGGACTTTGAATAGCCTGCTGAAGAGGGAAGTAACACCTTAATGTTTTAATATATTTTTTTTTCAAGTAGTAGTAATTTTATTTGAAAACACCTTCCATGATTTTGATTCTTACATATGTATACAGTGGTGCTTAACTGTATGTGTATTTATATGAATTAGGTACAAAGAGTGAAAATAGTTATAATGTATGTGACTTAGCACCTCATTTTGCTAAGTGAGTTTGTCTTGGAGTATATATGAAATGAGAGACAGTAATCTTTTTTTTTTTTTTTTTTTGACAATCTTTGACAAGAAGACAATTTTTTAAAATCTTGAGACAGTTTTGTTACGTAGTCCAGGCTGACCTTGAACTCACCTTGTAGCCCAGGCTGGCCTCGAATTTGCAGCGATCCTCTTGCTTCAGCCTCTCTAGTGCTACAGGCATGGGACACCATGCCTGGCCATGAAGACAATTTCTAAACGCAGATTTAAAATCACATAAAAAGTTTCATCTATCACGTTAGCAAGGTGTCTGTTGCTGTGGTCTCTATTCTTCCTCTCTGCTCCTAGTAGGGGAGCATCGTGGTGTGCTGAAGTGCTGCTTAGATGGTGTGGCCATAATATGTACAGCCATTTAGTGTTTAGCTAAAGAAATAGTGACTCTTTTTAATTGAAAGAGAAGTTTGTTTTGTATTTTGAGACAGGGTTTTACTGTGTAGCTCAGGCAGGCCTTGGGTTAGCTTTGTAGCCCAGACTGACCTTGAACTTGTGATCCTCCAGATTTAGTCTCCTGAGTGATGAGATTATAGGCATGTGCAGCTGTGCCCAGCTCCTTCACTTCTTTTGTTTCTTTTTAGTACTGGGGATTGAATCCAGTACCTTCACTAAGAGTTACCCGCCCACTCCCATTTATTATGGAAGACCAGGTCTTGTGAAGTTGCCCAGGCTGGGCTGCAAGTTGGGGTCCTGCTTCAGGTTCTTGTAGTGCTGTAATTGTGTGCATGTGCTATTTCTAGTACTTTTTCTAAAAGATATTTTCTAACTAAATTTTTACCTTTTACGAGTTGATTTTGCTGGGTGTGGTAGCGCACACCTGTAATCCCAGCACTTGGAAGCTGAGGCAGGAGGAGGAGGATTGCTGTGAATTTGAGGCCATTGTAGTCTACACAGTGAGTTCAAGGCCAGCCTGAATGACAGAGTGAGACCCTGTCTCAAAAAACAAAAACCAAACCAAATTAAAACAAAACAAAAATAAAAGTTGAGTTTAGACTCTGCCATGTGACTTTACTAATTCTTGCCACTGTTCAGATTTATGGCTCTTAGAGTTGGCATTTTTGTCAAGAGAAAACAGCATTTAAGATTAGTACTCTTCAATTTAGAATGTGGAGCTAGGTTTTTCTTACAGAGAAGGGAAAGTTAATATTTTGATGTAGATGTTTTATCTCAGTTTTGAAAACTGAATTGGAAATTTTGGAAAACTAAAATGGGTAGATATAGGTTAAGGCTTGACATTTTGTTTAACTGGTAATGACTCTAGGATTCATAGTACCATATAAGAATTACTTTTGTTTCTTTAAATTTTTTAATCTGCAGGACGGTGGTCATGATAACAGAGTCAATTGCATACAGTGGCATCAAGAGAGTGGCTGCTTATATAGTTGTTCAGATGATAAGCATATTGTGGAGTGGAACATACAGACGTGCAAAGTGAAGTGGTGAGTAACATTGCTATGTCTGGGTGGGGGTGTTGTCTCAGTGACCTTTTAGAATGAGCCCTAGACAGACCCTGGTGGATCTAGTGGGGACATACATGTTGATATGGTACAGACTGTTCTTGTTTTGTTTTGTTTTTTTGTTTTTTTTTTTTCCGGTACTGGGAATCAAACTCACAACCTTGCACTTGCCAGGCAGGCGCTGTGCCGCTGAGCTAAATCCCCATCCCCAGTACAGACTGTTTTTAAGGAATGTTTAGTTAAACTGGGCACGTAGGACTTTAACACAAAAGCCAAATGGTACAAAAGTAAAGTAATTGTATAAGAGATGTCAGAAGGGAGCATGTGTTTACTTCTCAGATGAATACGGCACTGTTGGGAAAGGAAGGGATTTCAGTTGGACCTTCTACAACAGGTAAGATTTGAATAGAGGAGGCAGGAGAATGGTTTAATGAGCAGGGGAAGAAGGTGGGGAGTTGGCAGAAACTAAGGCTAGGAGTCCAGAAAGTGGAAGATTAACTTGGTACGGAGTAAGCTAATTTTGAGGGTCTAGGGCATGTAGGGCATAATGCACGGTAGAGAATGGAACTGTCCTCCAGTTAATGGTGTGTACTTATCTCAGATGCCCATTTTTAGATTGGGTCTTTAAATTTGGGTGGTCTGATATTTATGAGTTCTTCATATGTTCTTGATAGTAATCCTGTGTCTGGGGGACAGCTGGCCAACATTTTTTCCCACACTCTTCACTTGGTGGTTTCTCTTGCTGTGCAAAAGCTTTTTAATAAGGTGAGATCCCAGTTGTTGATTCTTTGTGATAGTTCCTGTGCGATTGGGGTTTCATTCTAAAGTCTTTACCTACACCACCATCTTCAAGAATTTTATCTATTCTATCTTCCAGTAGATTTAATGTTTCTGTTTTAATATTTATATCTTTGATTTATTTCGAATTTAGTGCATAGTGAAAGGTATGGGTTCAATTTAAATCTTGCCATATGCAGAGCCAGTTTTAACAGCACCATTTATTAAAGAGGCTATCTTCCAGTGAATGTGTTTGGCACCTTTGTCAAAGATAAGGTGGCTGAGTAGTCTGAAGTTGTTTCTGCATCTTCTAATCTGTTCTATTGATCTTCCGGTCTTTTTTTTTTTTTTGGCAATTCCATGCTGTTTTTATCACAGTAGCTTTATGGAATAATTTGAAGACAGGGATTGTGATGCCCCCTGCCTTTCCTTTGTTACCCAGAATTGTCTTTGCTGTTACTCTAGGTCTCTTCTGGTTCCAAATGAATTTTAGGATTATTTTCTCTAATTCTGTGAGATATGCTGTTGAAATTTTGATCAGAATTGCATTAAATCTGTGTCAGTTTTGGAAGTATGGCCATTTTCACTATATTGGTTCTCCCTACCCAAGAGCAAAGGATAGCTTTCCATTTTCTAACATCCTCTTCAGTCTCCTTTTACAGAGTACTGTAATTTTCAATGTAGAGGTCTTTTATATCCTTCATTAGATTGATTGATTCCTAGGTATTTCATTTTTTTGGATGCTATTGTGAAAGATGTTGTTTTCTTAATTTCTCTCTCATTGGATTTGTTATTTGTATATAGGAAGTGTATTGTTTTTTGAGCATTGACCTTCTATCTAGCTATGCTCCTGAATTTGCTTATTAAATCTAGCAGTGTTTTAGTGGAGGTTTTGGGGTCTTCTACATAGAATATCATGTTATCTGCAAATAATGATAATTTCTTCCTTTCCTATCATTATTCTTTTATTTCTTTTTTTTTTTTTTTTTTTCCTCCCCAAATGGGATAGTGTTCTTTTTTTTTTTTTAGTACCAGGAATTGAACTCAGGCACTTGCACTTGCCAGGCAGGCACTTGTGCTGCTGAACTCTATCCCCAGCCCCCTATTTTATTTCTTTCTCTTGTCTAATTGCTCTGGCTAAAGTTTTCAGGACTATATTGAATAAGAGTGGAGACAGTGGACATCCTTGTCTTGTTCCTGATTTTAGAAAGATTTCAGTTTTTGTCCATTTAGTATGATACTGGCTGTGGGTTTGTCATAGATGGCTTTTATCAGATTGAGATAAAGATCACCTATTCAATTTTCTGTAATGTTTTTATCATGAATGGGTGCTGAACTTTGTCAAAAGCTTTTTCTGCATTTATTAAGATGATTTTTGTCTTTGGCTCTGTTAATATACATATGTTGAAACATCCCTGCATCCCTGAGGTGCATCCTACTTGGTCATGGTGTACGAGGTTAATGATTTGCTGCATTGTTTGCTAGTATCTTGTTGAGGACTTCTGAATCTATGTTCATTAGGGAGATCGGCCTTCTCTTTCCTGGTTGGGTCCATCTTGTTTTGGTATCAGGGTAATGCTTGCTTCCTGGAATGAATTTGGAAGTATTGCCTCCCTTTGCATTTCATTAAAGAGTTTCAGCATTGATGGCATTAGTTGTGCTCTGAATTTTTTGTAGAATTCAGAATTTTGTAGAATGTAGAATTTTGTAGAATTTTGTAGAATTCAGAATTTTGTAGAATGTAGAATTTTGTAGAATTTTGTAGAATTCAGAATTTTGTAGAATGTAGAATTTTGTAGAATTCATCAGGGCCTGGGCTTTTCTTTGTTGTTAGGTTTTTAATTACAACTTCAATTTCATTGATTGGTTTATTTAGAATTTTTTTTTTTTTTTTCTGGTACCCGAAATCGAACTCCTGAACTTGGGCTTGTCAGGCAGGCGCTGTGCCGCTGAGCTAAATCCCCAGCCCCTATTTAGAATTTTTATAACTTCTTTATTCAGCTTTGGTAATTCATCTGTATTTAGGAATTCATAGGTATCTGTCCATTTCTTCTTCATTTTCTATCTTACTAAAACACAAATTTTCAAAGTTGATGTAGATATCTTCTGGATTTCTGCTGGTTCTGTTGTGATTTCACCCTTTTCATTCCTAATTGTGTGGATTTGAGTCTTTTCTTTCCTTTTTTCCATAAGGTTGGATAAGGGTTTGTTGATTTTTATTTAATCTTTTAAAGAACCAACTCTGATTCATTGATTCTTTATATTGTTTTCTTAGTCTCCAGTGTGTTAATTTCTGCTCTGATGTTTATAATTTCCTGCCTCATATGAGCTTTTGGCTTAGCCTGCTCTTCTTTTTCTAGAAGTTTGAGGTTTACCATTTAGTTGTTTATTTGCACTTGCTGTTTTTCTGATACGAATATTTGCTGCTATAAATTTCCCTTTTAGCATTGCTTTCGTTGTGTCCCATAAGTTCCGGTATGTGGTACTGTCATTATTATTTAATTGTAGAAACTATCTAATTTCTTCTTTAATTTAATCTGTGACCCATTGGTTGTTTAGGAAGGTGCTATTTAATTTCCATGTTTGTTTGTTTGTTTATTTATTTATTTATTTATTTATTTTGGTTTTTCTCCGGTACCGGGAACCGAACTCACGACCTTGCACTTGCCAGGCAGGCGCTTTTGCTGCTGAGCTAAATCCCCAGCTCCATGTTTTTTTAAATGAAGTTCTTGTGGTTTGTTCTGCCATTGGTTTCCAGTGTCATTTTACTATGGTCTGATAATATGCATGGGATAATTTCAACTCCTTTGGATTTACTTAAGCATGTTCTATGAGATAGCATATTGTCCATTTTGGAGAAGGTCCCGCATGCAGCTAAGAAGAATGTATGTTCTGATGTTGTGGGATGGAACACTGTAGACATCTATTAAGTCCATTGTTCAAGTTTGGTTCAGTTCTAATATTTCATTGTTGATTTTTTTTTTTTTTTTCTAGGTGATCTGTCTTTTTGTGACAGTGGGGTATTGAGATCCCCCAATACAATTGTATTAGTACTTATTTGATTTTTCATGTCCATTAATATTTGTTTTATATAGTTGGGTGCACTGGTATTTGTTGCATATATATTTATGATTGTTATCGCTTCCTCTTGGATTGTTCCCTTTACAAGGATGTAGTGACCGTCTTTGTTTCTCTTGAGCAGTGTTGGCTTGAAACTCACTTTGTCTGAAATAGAATAGCTACCTCTGCTTTTTTTTTTGGTTCCTGTCCCATGAAGTACTGTTTTCCATCCTTTGACTTTCAGTCTGTGAATTTCTTTTTGAATTAAATGTGTTTTTTTTGTTTGTTTGTTGTTTTTTTGAGAAGGATCTCACTGTATAATTCAGACTGACTCCTGGACTGACTATATAGGCCATGCTTGCCTTGAACTTGTAGCAATCCTCCTGCCTCAACCTCTGAATACTGGGATTAAAGGCATGTGCCACCATGCCCAGCTAAATGTGTTTCTTTTATGCAGCATATTGTTGGATCTTGCTTTTTGATTCATTCTGCCAGTCTTTGTCTTTTGATTGGTGAATTAAGACCATTAACATTAATGGTTATAAATGACACATGTTCACTTATCCTTATGTTATTTTCCTGTTGCCTCTCCCCTCCCTTTTTTTCCATCCCTCTGTGTAATTGTCTGCCTTGCCTGGTAGATTCCTTTTGTTTGGGTTCATGGAGTTGTAATCCTTGTTATCTCTTTCTAGAATATCCTTCAAAACATTTTTTTTTGTTTTTTGTTTTTCTTTTGGTACCAGGAATTGAACTCACGACCTTGTACTTGCTAGGCAGGTGCTGTGCTGCTGAGCTAAATCCCCAGCCCCCTTTCAAAACATTTTGGCGAGGTGGTTTGGTGGTCATAAATTTCCTCAGATGTTCTTTCTCATGGAAGTATCTTATTTCTTCATCAGTGCTGAAAGATTGTTTTGTGCGGTACATCCATCTGGGTTGAAGGTTGTTTTCCTTTAGCATTTGAAGTACTTCACCCCTCTTCACTTCAGTCTCTCCTTGACTTGAGGGTTTGTGCTGAGAAGTCAGCTGTGATCTTTATGGGCTTTCCTTTTTAGGTGATTTCTTTTCCCTAACAGCTTTTAAGATTCTATTCTTGTCTTGAATTTCTGGACTTTTTTTTTTTTTTTTTTTTTGGTACTGGAAATTGAGCTCACAACCTTGCACTTGCCAGGCAGGTGCTGTGCCACTGAGCTATATCCCTGTCCTGAATTTCTGGAATCCAGACTATGATATGCCTGGCTGTAGACTTTTTTTGATCGTGGCTAATTGGAGTTCTATATGCTTCACTTAACCAGTATGTCAAATTCTTTTTCTCTAACCAGGGAAGTTTTCTGCCATGACGTCTGCAAACAGTTTTTAAAAAAATATCATTTATGTTATCTCCCAGTTTTTCATTGATGCCAGTGTTTTTTTTTTTTTTTTTTTTTTTGAGACAGGGTCTCACTGTGCAGTTCAGGCTGGCTTTGAGCTTACTTTGTGGCCCAGGCTGGTCTGGAACTCTCAACGATCCTCCTGCGTCAGCCTCCCAAGTTCTGGGATTACAGGTGTGTGCCACCATGCCTGGCTGATGCCACTCAGTTTTAAATTATTTTTCTTTGCCTTGTCTAGCAGCTTCTGGATTGATTTGTCATGGTCCCGACTTGCTTTTCATCATTGCTAACTGCAAGCCTATATCTTCTATATGTGAGATCCTGTCCTTACCTGGCTTAATCTGCTATGAATACTTTGAATGGAATTTTTATTCTTCTATGTATGTACTGGTATCTGCTTTATGTATTTCATCTCTTTCCTAAGCTTAACATTCATAGCTTTCATAGTTTTCTTAAGCGCCTCTATTTATTTATTTATTTAATTTAATTTTACTTTATTTTATTTTATTTTGTTTTATTTAGGTACCGGGAATCAAACTCAGGACCTTGCGCTTGCCAGGCAGGCACTTGTGCCGCTGAGCTATATCCCCAGCTCAGGCTCCTCTATTTTCTTGTCTGTAGCTACTCTAGAGTCACTAAGCATATTTTTCATTGTGGACATCATCTCTGCAGTTATCTGAGAAATTATTTCTGATTTGATTTTTTCTAGCACCTCATTCAGTTCCTTTGTTGTTACCACTTCAGAGTGGCCTAGTGTGTGACTTTTGGATTGTTCTGTCCCATTGCCCCCTGGGTTTGCCTTTGGTGAACTGGATGCCTGGGGTTGCAGTTTGAGTTTCTTCTCATTTTCTTTTCTTTTTTTTAGTTGAATTTGCCTGTGGTGGGTAGCGTTATTGCTAGTATTTAGAACACTTGGGAAATGACTACATCTCAGAGGTGTCTTCCAGATGTAACTGGTTTTAGGGTTTTGAGTCTGTTGCAAGATCTCCTATGTCTTCAATTTTTGGGGGATGAGAAATTACTGCCTGTTGGGACCAGCCCCAGATTCTTGGAACTGTGCTACAGTATTTTCTAGGACTTATAGTCAGTCTCAGTCCTCGAATACGAGGAAGAACAGTTGTTTAGAACAATTATGTCACTTTTCGCTATAGTGGTACAATCAGCAATAACAATAGCATCAAACACAGCCTAGAAAATGACAAGCTGAACTAACCATTAATTTACCACCTTTAACTGTATGATTTATTCCTTGTCTTGGTTACTTTTCTCCTTGCTGAGACAAAATACCTGACACCCAAAATTAAGGAAGGAAAGGTTTACTTAGCTAACCGTTCGTGGAGGTTTCAGTCCATATTCAGCTGGCTCCAAGACAGAGTGGCACACGGCAGAGGGCAGTGTTCATGGCAGCAGAAGACAGCAAATGCAAGGAGAGCAAAATGGAGGAGCAGTGTCAAGCAGCCTCCTTCTCTCCCTTACATTGTATGCACACTACCCGCCCCAGGGCGGGTATAGCACTCACATCCATAATCCCAGCACTGGACCATGAATCAATCATAAACTCTAGAAGCCTGCCCATTGACTGCATGAGGCTTTGAGGGAACATTCAGACACAAACCATAACATGCCTATATAACAAAATGTAAAACAAACCAGAAAATTATATGTAATATACAAGTCCTTAATATGTCAATTTTGCCCTCAGGGGTTAAAATTTAAAATGGGTAGGGAGAAAATAGAGAAATGAAAGAAGGAGAACAGATTAGAAGTAAGGCTGGAGGACAGAGGGGAGGAACATGCTTACTTTGGGAAACTGGTGCAGAAGACTGGAGGGAAAGAGAGAAGGAAGAGATAAAAAGAACAGAACAGAGCTATAACCACAAAGAGGCTAGAAATCATGTTCACATTCATATAAAAACAAGGTCAAACAATGAAGGAGAAAGAAAAACAAAACTAAAACAAGAACAAAAAACAATCAGAGACAGAGAGAAGAAAAAGGTCCACTTCCAGGTATGGCTCTGCTGTTACTGGTAGACAATAAAAAATATATTGCCTTTAACACCCCTTTAAAATGTCCTTTCTTCAAACATATTTAACCTATTCTTAATACTTTCTGAGATAGTTCTAAAAGTCCTCTTTTGTGGGTGTCTCTTAATTGCACTGTGATGGCTGTCTTGATAGCTTGAATCAATTCTGTTTTAATTAATTGATTTATTTTTTGTCTTTTTTACTTTTTTTTTTTTGTCTTTTTGAGACAGGGTCTCGCTATGCAGTTCACGCCAGCCTTGAGCTCACTTTGTAGCCCATGCTGGTCTCAAACTCACAACCATCCTCCTGCCTCTGCCTCCTGAGTACTGGGATTATAGGTGTGCACCACCATGCCTGGCTATTTTTTGTCTTGAGACAGGGTCTTTCTATGCAGTGCAGGCTGGCCTCAAGCTCATTTTGTAGCCCAGGCTGGTCTCGAACTTGTAACGGTTCTCCTGCCTCAGCCTCCTGAATGCTGGGATCACAGGCATGCACCACCACGCCTGGCCTATGTACTTGATTGGTTGACTGATTGAGTGGAAGCAGAGTCTCAGCATGTAGTTCAGGCTGGCCTTGAATCCGCTGCGGAACCTAGGCTGGCCTTGAACTCACAGTGATCCTACTGCCTCAGCCTCCTGAATGGTGGGATTACAGGTGTGTGCTACCATGCCTGGCATTTTGTTTTTTCCATTTAGATTTTATTGGTACATTTTAGATATAGTTTAGATATTATTTTGGTTTTTTAAAAAATTAAATTAAATTTTATTTTTTTAATTTTAAAGAGAAAAAAAGATAACTTCAAAACAAGATGATAGGCAATTACAATGGTTAGTATATTACATATTTTTATTTTCAAAGTAGTTCTTCAGATTACCAGATAGAGGCATGTAAAATCGATCAAATAGTAGAAAGTGCTTTTTGAGACAGAGTCTTGCTATGTGGTTCAGGCTGGCATGGAACTCACTTTGTATCCCAGGCTGGCCTGTAACTCGCCTTGACCCTCCTGTCTGTCTCCTAAGTGGTGTGATCATAGGTGTGAGCCACCATAGCCAGCCTGCCCTCAGGATTTTGAAGGCATTGTTTCACTGTTGTTTTAATATTTTAATGTTATTTTTAATATTCTGCAGCCTTCTGTATTCTTTTTATTTAATGAATGAGTTGCATTGTTGCTTAATATAGTCATTTAGCCCAGAAATTGTTATGCTTCATTTTTCTTGTATTATGTATTGCATCATTTTATCTTTTTTTCTCTCGTGCAGTGCACTGTTCATCTAGATCTTGTATCTCCTGATCTTTGAAATTTCTTGTTTCTATCTCTAGAGCCTCCAAACCGCTGGTCAAAGTACATGCTCAGGTTTGAGTCTAGGGCTGTGTAGATGCCAGGCCTGGATGCTAGGCAAGCACTTTATTGTTAAACTACATCCCCAGCTCTTTTTCTCTTTTTGGTTTTGTCTCTTCCTTCTGTTACCTTTCAGTTTCATTTTAAGTACCTATTGAATTTTAAAATTTCTCTTACCATGTGTATGTCTGTCAGTACAGGGGATTGAGCCTAGGGCCTTACACTGAACTACATTTTAAAATTTTATTTTGAGAGATAGGGTCATCTTGCTAAGTTGCCCAGGCTACAAATGAACTTTTGATCCTGCTGCCTCAGCCTCCCAGAGTGCTGGGATTACAGGAATGTTGCACCATGTCCAACTCTTACTGTATTTTAAATTTCTGGAGCTGTTTTTTTGTTCTCTGTGTTTCTTTTTTTATTGCATTATGTTTCTTTCCAACTCCCTGAATGTAATTATAATAGGGTTTTAATTTTTTTCTTTTGTTATTGTTCATTTGATAAAGTTACTAGCTTTAATGTTGAGAGCATTCTTCAGATTATAGGAGATCCTTGGTGGCCTGTTGGTATTTGAAGAGAAAACATTAAAAAGCTGAGTAGATGATTTGGCTGTGGGTGTGTGGCACGTCAATTGTTGGACTTCTTTTGTGGAGTGATTGAGAGGCCTAAAAATGTCAGTATATATATGTAGATCATTCCTCTGTAACCCATCACATTTCCTATAGAACAATGTTCCAGACTTTTTCAGCTTTAATGGGCATCTGTACGTTGCCTATGTACATAGCTCTGATTTAGTATTTTGGCCCTTGGGAGTCTAGCAAGTTGTCTGTTGATGCTGATATAGGAGTATTACACTGAGTGGCAGAACTGACATTAGCTGCATTCTCAGAATGGAGAGATAAATTGAGGAAGCTTGTGAGTCTCCTTGAAGCAGGGTGGGGAATCAAGCCTTCTTGTTTATTTTTTGAGACAGAGTCTTACTGTGTAGATCAGGCTTGAATTTATCACATGTAGCCCAGGCTGACCTGGAACTCATGATGATCCTTGTGTCTCAGCCTCCTGAGTGCTAGTATTACAGGTTTGCATCACCATACCTGGCTTCAGGTCTTCTTTTTGTATCAATTTAGTGAATATATAAAAGTGGTTTTTATGTATATATATATACACACACACACACACACACACACACACATATATATATATATATATATAGAGAGAGAGAGAGAGAGAGAGAGAGAGAGTGTGTTTTCTTTTGGAGACAGAGTCACTGTGTAGTTCAGGCTGGCTTTGAACTCACTGTGTAGCTCAGCCTGGCCTCAGACCCACAGTGAGCCTTCTGCCTTTGCCTCCTGAGTGCTCAGGTTACAGGTGTGTGCCCCTGTGCCCAGCAATAAATATATATTGAATGATGAATATAAATTAGTTTTGAAACTGGGATGTGGTGAGAAACTGGTGAAAATTTTAGAAGCTAGAGGGTAAAGAAAAAGATCTTTCAGGCATTATCACGTACATTTCCTTGATTACAAGTATGTTTAAGTGTATATTTATCAAAAATTTGCATTTGCCTGTTTATGTCTCCTGTTTTCCTTTTGAATTTTTTTTTTTTTTTTTTTTTTTTTTGGTATGTGTGTGTTTCCAGTACTGGGAATAAACCCAGGGCCTTCACTGTGTCCCCACTCTTACTTATTTTTATTTTGAGATAGGATTTTTTGAAGTTATGAGGTTGGACTTATATTTCCAGTCCTCCTACCACAGCCTCCCATAGTGCTAGGATTACAGGTGTGAGTTCTTTTTCTTATTCATACAAAGGAGCAGCAATATATGGTGGGTTTTTTTTGTTTTTTGTTTTTTTTTTTTGGCTTTTTGAGGCAGGGTCTTGCCTTGTAGTTCAGGCTGCCTGGCAACTCACTATGTAGCCCAGGCTGGCCTTGAACTCATGGTAATCATTCTACCTCAGCCTCCCAACTGCTGGGATTATAGATGTGCACCACTGCTCCCAGCTACAGTGTGTATTTTTGAGTTCTGTGTGTATATGTTACCTTTTTAAGGAGAGAAGATTTATTTTGGTTTCAGAAGTTTCATTCTGTGGTTGGTTGTCTGTCTTTAAGGCCAAATGATGTGGCAGAGGAAAGCTTCTCATCCCTTGGCAACAGGGAAGCAGAGCACAGGAGAAGAGCCATGGAGAGTAGAACGGGCAGCGGACAGGGTGTATTTGCTAAAGGCATTTCCTCCCGCTGGACCAGTCTCCTCATACTGGTTCTGCTAGTGCCCTGTGATTCTTTCAGTTCCTCAAGTCCCACCAGCTGGCACCCAAACCTTCAATATAGGGAAGCTTTTGGGGGACATTTTGGATCAGCTAGAACTTTCTTTTTTGGTTTTTTGAGACAAGGTCTTACTGTGTTGTTCAGTTTGGGCTTGAATTCACCATGTAGCCCTGGCTGGCCTCAGACTCATGGTGATCCTTTTGCCTTAGCCTCCTGAGTTAGAACACTTTGTAATACGTATTTTAGACGTAAATAAACAGCCAAGCTCTCTGTTGCTCATAAGAGCATTAATATGTTCAGCAAACTGCAAAATCTCATGGTTCTAATCTTATTCGAGTGCATGAAAGGAATAAACTACCTAATTTATTTCACTCACCTGATGGGAATTCATCCATACATATTTGGGATAGAAATAAACTTTGTGGGCTGCACCTTGAGACATTGTGTTGCTAAGGGATTAAAGGCTAATTTTGCAGAGAAAGCCGGAACTGCCATGGCAATAGGTAGGATAGACTCGTGAAGGTCCACCGTGGTAGTTGCCTGGGCATTACCAGAGTTACTTCCTGGGTCACCCGATATACATAGCTCCCTCCCTCTTTTTCAGTCTTACTACTCTTACCTATTTCCTGCTACCTCTTGAGAATTTTATCCTGCCAAAGGGAGATTATGTTGTGTTCAGAGCACCCTTCAGGGAGGCTTCATTAATATGGCCAGTGTTACTAACCTAAGGCAAGATTTTAGGGAATGCCATTGGCATAGGATCTTACATAGTATTTTTTTAAAAAATTTATTTTAAGGAGAATAAAAAAACCCATAACAAAATAACAACAACAAAGACAAAAATTGCACAAAAACAATAAAAAGGATATAGGACCTCAAAACAAAATGATAGAAATTAACAGTGGTTGTTATATTACGTATTGTCATCTTCAATGAAGTTGCTCAGATTGCCAGATATAAGAATGCAAGATTGATCAAGCAATTAAATAGAATAAAAAGTAGTAAAAAAATTAGAAGTGATACAGAGCTTTGCCAAACAGGATGGTAGGAATTCATCAATGGTTGTTATATTGCATGTTGTTGTCTTTAAATTAGTTGTTCAAAAATAAATAAATAAATAAGTAAATTAGTTGTTCAGACTACCAGATACAAGCATGTAAAATTGCTCAAGAAAAAAAAAATTAAGCATTAACTGTTTTACATGGTATTTTTAATGCCTTGTTTGCTTTTTTGTTATTTTTTGCTGAGTAAACTTTCTCCCCATTCATTAAGATGTGTTTGCTTTTCTTTACATTATAGCAAGTGGAAAGGGGACAATAGCAGCGTCACTTCCCTGTGTATCAGCCCAGATGGAAAGATGTTACTTTCAGCTGGTCGAACAATCAAACTATGGGTTTTGGAGACCAAAGAAGTCTACAGAGTGAGTGTATGAAATTATTTGTAAGGGTAACAGTAATACAGAGTAAGTACGGAGAAAGGCAGAAGTTGGAGCCGTGTGATACTGTATTGAGAATACAGTTTTAGGCTTTGTGCTGCAGACCAATGGTTTCAGCACTTAGGAGTCTGAGGCAGGAGGATAGCTTGAGGCCAGCCTAGGCAGCAGCACAAGGAGACTTCCTCCGAACAACAAAAAAATACAAAAAGATTTTTCATGTATGTTAAATAATAGAATTAACAGACAAAAGTTAGTGTGCATATTTGATTTGTCCTGGAAAGAATGAATAAAACAAATAAATGGAATTTGAGTTTAAAATCTGTTACTATAAGGTAGTTGTGGTAATTTTATTTTTTAACTGGCATCTAGCATTTGGTTCATGTATAGATTTCATTGTGGAGATTTGGTATTAGGAAAAACAGCTGCACCCAGGGATTACTGAACTTTTGGTGCTGTGATGATGCTGTAAAATTGTGGTTTCGACTCACTGAGAGTAAAATGAAGACCTACAATTCCTTGGCTGTGTCTGAGCACCTAAGCACCCTTTTAAGAGTGAGTGGAGTTAGCGCTGGAGATGTAGCTGAGTGGCAGAGTGCTTGCCTAGCAGTCCCAAGATCCTGGGTTTGATCCCTGGTGCTGCAAAAAAAGCATTTAATTTTGATTGCTTTCAAAGTGGAAGGATTACAGCACAAATAATCTCATTTCCTTATAGTTAAGCAGCTTTTTTGTGGAGCTTTGCTGTCAGATTAATAATAATTTCTTTATGGTACACATGGATTCTTTTTGTACAGTACTACTTTGAATCTGTCCCCTCCTAAATGAGATTTAACTCTCTCTAGCACTTCACAGGACATGCGACACCAGTTTCATCACTTACGTTTACTACTATCAGACCTCCTAACGAGAGCCAACCCTTTGATGGAATTACAGGCCTTTATTTCTTATCTGGAGCAGTGCATGACCGGTTACTTAATGTCTGGTAGGTAGTTCTTTTGGATTTTGGAGGGGGTTTGCCTTGAAGGGACCTGTCATAGCTTGTGTGGTTGATGTGAGTGATGAATGTGAGACTCCCTTTATTATTGGAATTACAGTGAGTTATAATGAAGAACTGACCCTGTCTAAACGTTGGATCTTTTGGAGAACAATTTAAGAGCATTACATAATAGAGCCTCCTTTATACTTCCTTAGAGATAAAGTGACCTGAATATTTTGTGACTGGGCAATTTGAAAATAAACATTTTTAGGGGAGAAGGTTTTTCATTTTGTTGAAATAGATAGCACCCCTATGTTAATATAGTAATGTCTATTGATAGTTTCCTAAGGATATAGAATTTCGTGACATTCCGAGAGTCACCACTAACCCTTTTTTGCTGTTACTCCCATTGAGGTTTTTAAAAGTAAAAATTAATTTGATGCTAGAGAGCAGTCAAAGAGTTTCAAATGTAAGAAAGTTTGGATTTTAGGATGTCATCCAATAGTGAAGTTGCCCTTTTCAACTACTAGTCATGACAAAATCTAAAAGTAGTTTTATATTTTATTAATAATTTGTTGAGCATGCTTGGGATCATGTAGAGTTACTGTACTCCTCACGTCAGGCTTGGGGCACTGCTGTGCAGCCCAGTTTGGGAGGCTGAGGTGGAAGGGTCATTTGAGCCCAGGAGTTCAAGTCTACCTTGTGCAGCATAGCCAGATCCTGTCTCAAAAAAGCAAAGTTAGGAATATAGCTCAGAGGTGGCGTGCTGGCCTAGCGCATGTAAAGTCCTGGGTTTTATCCTAAACGCTGCAAAACAAAAACAAATTAGTGGGCTCAGTGGCACAGCGCCTGCCTGGCAAGCGCGAGGTCATGAGTTCGATTCATGGTACCCAAAAAAACCCCCAAAAAAACAAAAACAAAAACAAATTAGTAATGCCAAAGTTAAAATCTGTCTCCATGATCTCCTGACATTACTGAGGTGCTTCAGACTTAAGTGTTTTATAACACTTCCATAACCTAGTACCTTGGTTTCTGAAGTTAAAGAATGTCTCTATAAGAGCAGGGTTGATTTCCATTATGATTATGAAAAATAGTATCTTGTCTGGAGGCATACTGTTAACAGAAGAGTAAGCTTAATTTTAACTTGTGTACCTCTCTTCCAAAATTTATATCCCACATTAAAAGGCTGCCTAACAAAGTATAAACTTTGGGTATTAGTAGAGCAAGCCTAAAGTTCCCTGATGTGTTTTTTGTTTTGTTTTGTTTTGTTTTGAGACAGAGTCTTGCTTTATAGTGCAGGCTGGCCTTGAACTCACTATGTGGCCCATGTTATCCTCGAACTTGTGGCGATCCTCTTGCCTCAGTCTCCCAAGTACTGGGATTATAGGCATGCACTACCATGCCCAGCAAGAATGTTTTGTTCTCTCTCTTTCTCTCTCTCTCTCTTTTTTTTTTGGTACCAGGAATCAAACTCAGGACCTTGTGTTTACCACACAGGCCTGTGCTGCTCAGCTATTTCCCCAGCCAAGAATGCGTTTTAAAATTAAGAAAGTATGAAAGCATTTAGTTTATTAAAGTCCACTATTGATTTTCTTCTAATCTTTAAAACATTGAAAGATTGTTTATTAGATACATTGTTTTACTAGTTGTTAAAGAGGAACTGATTGTGAATTGTTTTGAATTCGATTTCCTGTACCAAAACCAAAAATAAAAACAGAAAATCCAAACCAAACCATAACACTCCCCTGATGAATTGTTTTGGAAATCATACCTGATACTCATTCTTTTATTTGTATCTTTATTGAAGAACAGTTTACACATAGTAAGCTGTGTATATAAGTCTGTGTTTCCATAATCAAGACAGTGAACGTATGCATTGCTCCTTTGGTAATCTCCTGCTACCCGAGTCTCCGGGCATGTTGATAGGTTGGGATATTGTGAATAGAACTGCCACAGATGTTTGTGTGAGAGCACTTCCCTTGGGTAAAAATCTGAGAATTGAAAAGTTTAGTTTCTTTTTTCCCAATCAGATTTTATTGGTACCTTTCAAATATGCATAATGATGACATTCATCATAGAGAATTTGTACATGATATAACTTGATTCTTTTTTCCCCCTCTCCCCATCCTCCCTTCAACCTCTCCTCCCCGCTGCATTTACAAAAGCTTTGTTTCCTTTTTTCCTTTTCGCATTTTTAAAAAACTTTTCCCTTCTTTCCTCTTCCTCTCTCCCTTACTCCCCTTCTCATTTGAACATTTTCATCCTATTTCACAATACCTAATACACATTTTTGGTCCTTATGTACACTTTCAGTTTCTCACACCAGAGAGTGATTTATATATGTGTGTCCAATTTATTTCACTTGTCTCAAGCTTACCCTTCTTTATTGCAGAGTAGTATTCCATAGTATTAAAAAAAAAACCCACATCTTTATCCATTCGCCAGTTGATGGGCATTTAAGCAGTTTCCAAGATTTGGGTATTACAAACTGTAGCTTGGCTTGTTTGATAAGTGGACATTTAACTTTACAAGACATGGCCAGTTTCTTCTTTTGTTTTTTAAATGGCTGTACCAGTTTATATTCCTACCAACAATATAAGAGTACTAATTTTGTATTCTCTGTAACACTTGGTATGGCATTTTAAACTTTCTAATAGATTGGTTACAGCACTTCATTGTGTTAAAGTGCATTTTCTTAATACCTAGTGATGTTTATAGTCTGGTTTCACTATGCAGTTCAGGGTGGCCTTGAACTCACTTTGTAACCCAGGCTGGCGTCAAACTCACAGTGATACATCCTCCTACCTCAGCCTCCTGAGTGCTGGGATTACAGGCTTGCGCCACCACACCGAGCTTTATAGTCACGGTTTTGTGTCACACTGAGGATCCTCCAGTGATTGCAACACTATTTGTTGAAGATTCTGTCTCCAGTGAACTGGTTTTATATATGCATATATATGAATGTATGTGTATATATATATATTTATTCATAGTTGTATAAAGTTCCTATGAATACTGATTTAGTGAATATATTACTCCTTAGAAAAATTTAGAGTCAGGTGACTGTGAGCCTCTGATCATAACATTTTGTTACCTAATCAATACATAACCTTGTTCTGTGTGTGTCTGTTTTAGGACACCTTATTTAGTATGAAATTTTGACTGATGGGCTGGATGACCATGACTAATGCCTGGATGAAGCTTATCTAATGCGTGAAAAGCACATGCATATCTTAACATGAAGAAAATACATCTGTAACCTTGTGCTCAGGGACATTATACACCACATGAACACTTTGCTTGGGGGTGCTTTAAACATTGCACAGACACGCAAAAGGGGTGAGACTAAGTAGACACTTGTTTGTAGTGTGAGAGCTGAAGTCAGAAGGCAGAGTGCAGCCTTGTTTAATCTCAGGTGGGAATATTGAGCATTGGGCAGCTGATCAGCAGTGAAACGAGCATGAAAATTCCACAAACTCCACAACAATGATTTTGGGGTTATAAATAAATTTTAGCAAGTAGATGAAGTACAAATATATAATTCGTGCATAATGAATTAGGATTGTGCACGTGTGTGTATAAAATGTCTGTCTAGACTTCGTTTTCTCAGTATTGTGAGGAAGTTAGTTCTTCCCAAATTGATCAGAGATTCAATGCAAACAAAGCTAGAAATCCCAGCAACATTTTGTAGAAATTGAAGTTAAAATAGAAATGGAAAGGACATAGGATGGTCAAGAAAACCTTGACAAAGAAGAAAAAATTGGAGGCCTACTATTGGCTTATTTAAAACTTACGAAGCACAGGGTATGGTGGCACACGCCTATATTCCCAGTATGCAGGAGGCTAAGGCAGGAGGATCCTTGTGAGTTCAAGGCCAGCCTGGGCTACAAAGTGAGCTCGAGGCCAGACTGAACTGCATAGTGAGACCCTGTCTCAAAAAGACAAAAAACAACAACAACAAAAAACTTATGAAGCAGCAGTGGGATTGACATCAAGATAGACACATAGATTAATGACAAGAATAATGTCATTATGTACATCTGTCCCCAAAAGTATTCATTTTTTTTTTTCCTAAGCCAACATGTTAATTTGGTTGTGACATAAATAGTTCCCTTCCTGGGATCTTTACTCCCCCAGTTTAGATTTCAAAAGTGAAAGTTATTGAAACTCTTAAGATTGACCCCCCCCCTTGAGTAAATTTATCCTGTTATCTAATGGCTGATTCTGTTATCTAGGCAGATCCGGTCAGAAAACAAAGAAAAGAATGCAGTGATGTCTTTTACCGTTACAGATGAGCCTGTCTACATTGACTTGACTTTGTCGGAAAACAAAGAAGAGGTAAGTGGTTTGAAGGTTTTTTTTTTTTTTTTTTAAAGAAATGGCTTTGAACTTTATAACCTCATTTTTAGTATCAAAATATTATGAGAGAATAATGACAAAAATGTAACCAAAATCCTCTTAGATTGTCAAAGGAGTCATTAAGTCACTGTGATGGTTTCTTATGGGAGGAAAGGGAAACTATATACAAAGGTAGTACATTTTAAAATCGGTTTTGTGAATTAACAGAAGTTGTTGATAAGAGATTTTGTTAATAGGGTTACTTATAATCACATATTGCTACATCAAATACATTCTTAAATTCTGAATTTGTGTGGGTCCTAAGTAAGATGTATTTTGTTATAAGAGTGATACTTTCTTGTTTAATGCTTTTTTTGTATTTAAGGATTTCTTTATATAAAAGAATACATGTAAAAGAATATACTGAATATGTGATTTGCATATTTAGCATTAAATAAACCTAACTATTGAAGTTCTTCATATTCATGTTGCTGTTTGACTAATCTATGTAGGATTTTCATTTGGACACAGTCTTTTTAAATGAACACTCAAATTTCAATTTAAACCCAGTGTAAATTTTGAAAGCCTGTATTATGTAACACTCAAACTGGGGTTTAGAGATGAATCAGAAATTTTTCGTTGTGTTTTAATGTTTTTGAAAAGTGTAGTTGAAGGAACATTGGTTTAAAAATCAAAAGACACTGGTTTATATATTAGTTACACGCCTGTGCTAACACACTTGTGGAGTGCGAGTTGGGGTTTTGGTGAGATCAGTGAATTGCCTGTAAGGAGCTTTGTTTGCGTGGACCAGACAGGTCCACAAGATCCACAAGTCCTCCTTAGTACTTTTAAAAACCTATAATAGGAATCCAAACATTTTTTTTTTTTTTAATACATAGTCATGCTATGTAGTCCAGGCTGGCCTCAAACTTGCCGTGATGCTCTTGCCTCAGCCTCCCAAGTGCTGGGATCACAGGCATGTGCTACCGTGCCTGGCTTCATTATCTTTAAATAGACTAGTAAAATCCTTTAAAATTTTTCAGAGTGCTTTCAAAATGCCATGTTGGTCTTAAAACGTTTTCTCTACTTCAGTTTCTCCTGATGTAATGGTTACTCCTTGAATTCTCTTATTAAATTTATCACTTTGAATAGAGGTAGCAACTTTTTTAAGTGTTCCCTATTCACTTGAATGTTCTTTTAAGAAGTCTTCAGAGCTTTAAGTAAAATGTTGTGTAGATCCTTGGAGTGGTAGCGTAGCTGTATGTGTGGTACATAGAAGAATCCAGACCAAGAGGTTCTAAGAACTGAGAGTAGGCAGGAGGAAGGGCAGTGATGGAGTTTTTAGAATCCCATTCCAGCCATAGTTTCCAGCAGTCTTGATTGCTCTGGTTTGTGGGGCAGGGCAGGTCTATGTTGCTGCCCTCTGCACTTGGTAGTCACTTGGTTCATCTAACTTTGAAGCTGTGTTCTTGGTGCCAGTGTCATCTACAGATATTTACTTAGCTTCTTTTATTTTAACTTTTTTTTTTCTTTTTATTCTGAGACAGGGTTTCGCTGCGCAGTTCAGGCTGGCCTTGAACTTATTTTGTGTGTAGCCCAGGCTGGCTTGGAACTCCTCAGTGATCTTCCTGCCTCAGCCTCCCGAGTGCTGGGATTATGGATGTGCACCATCACACCCGGCTTCCTTTAGAATCTTGACGTCAACATTATTCTTGCTATGTTGTCAGAGATAATTATTTTTAAATACATCTTTACTGTTCTAAGTTTTTCTCTGCTTATGAAAAGGGATGGGCAGTATTGAGTTTTCATAAGTTAGATTGGAGGCTAAAGTGTGCCCTTCTTTAATCAGCAATATTTTTCTTTTAGCCTGTCAAGTTAGCTGTTGTGTGCAGAGATGGTCAAGTTCATCTGTTTGAACATGTGTTAAATGGGTAAGTTTTCAAGTCAGAAATTTATTTCCTATTACTTTTTCCGTAGTCTCCCCTCTTTGTTCTTTGTTGGATTATATTACTGTTCACTTAGATTTTTTTCAAGTTCTTTTTGCAGTACTGGGGATGGAAACCCCCCAGGGGCTTTGCATTGAGCTGCATCCCTAGCACTTTTTGAAGATTTACTGTTTCGTTTATTTATGAAACAAGGTCTTGCTAAGTTTTCCAGATGGGACTTGAGTTTATAGTCCTCCTACCTCAGCCTTCCACAGTGCTGGGGTGATAGGCATGTGCCACTCATTGCAGCTGGCTGGAAAGCATTGTTGAGCTTTTATCTGTATGAATATAGTCAGGGCTCGTGAACCATTTCTTTTATTTGCGTTAGGAGAGTGGTTTTTTGTTTTGTTTTTTGAGACTGAGTCTGTGTAGTACAGTTTGGCCGTGAACTTGAGATCCTCCTGCCTCAGCCTCCTAAGTGCTGCAATTACAAGCATGTGCCACCACGTCCAGCTCAGGAAAGTGGCTTTTTATGATGCATGCTTGATAAGTTCTAAAAATTAATTTTAAAAAAAGTTGCTCAGTTCGAGATTTGCTTGGCTACTTTGGTGATACTTTAATTCCGTCTTCCAGACTGCTTTAGTTCTCCATGCTTATGTATGTGGGGATCATAAACTGTGGCATTGGGGGTTTGATAGAGAGGGGGGTGGTGTTGGTGAATTTTGTGGTACAGTAGTCATAGGTCAGAATTTAGCAAGAAGTGCTAGAGGCCAGATTCATTAGATACCATCTGTGGCCTAAAAGTCTTGAAATATTTACTTCAGTCCCTTTACAGAAAAAGTTTTCAAACCTTGTTATACATTGTGAACATGGTGACAGTTATGTTAAATTTTAAAATGATTGCAACTTTTTACTGTCAGTAGCTATCCATATTAATATTAGCATAGGAATTTAAATACAGACTCATCATGAAAAGCAGAATATACTAATTTCCAAACATTCAGGAAATCTTGAGTCTGCGTGGAGTTCTCCTGGAGGTAACTGTTACTGTTACAGCTCGTGGCCCTTGAGGCTTCTGTTTTCATAGCGATGTATGTATATGGGATGTAGAATTGACTGGAGGGACTGGGGCCCAGAAGTAGTGGGCACTGATAAGCCATTGACAGGTGTTGGTTAGAGGATTAGTGAGGTTTGATCTTTGGTTTGTTTTTGTTTTTGTTCTTTTTGAGACAGAGTTCAATTCAGTTCAGGCTGGCCTTGAGCTCACTTTGTAGCCCGGGCTGGCCTCGGACTCGCAATGATCCTCCTGTCTCAGCCTCCTGAGTGCTGGGGTTAGAGGTGTGTGCCACCATGCCTGGCCTGGCCTATGTTTTAAGCAGTCATTCTGTGTTATATGTTGGAAGTAGCCTAAAGAGATGTGAAGGCTGAAGGAGAGATGCAAAGTCCTGGGACTAGAGATAGTTTTGGAGTCAGGATACCTGAAGGGAATGGGTTAGAAAGAGAGTTATAGAAAGATACGCTTAAAATTGAGATAATAGAGAATGTTTGCTTACTGGGAATAAATTGTAATTAAGATGTCTCGAGTGAGGAATGTGTGGTTGAAAAACAGTGAAGGGATATGATCATTGGAGGTAGAAACTGAGAGACTAGAGTTTCACAAACGTCTTTGTCCTGGATGCTGAGTATGAGAGTCTGTAAGAAAGGAATTCAGCAGTAGTGTTGGGAAGAAAGACAGTGACCTTTGAAATCTTTAGTAAATATGGGGTAGTGAGCCAGGGCTGGCAGGAGGAAGTGAGGTAGCTGATGTTGGTGACAACAATTCAAAGGTTTTGGGGGTAAAATAGAGAACAGTGTCTTGAAGTTTTCCTTGGAGAATAGGGAGCACACTTAAATCATGTCTAAGGCTCTGGCGTAAAGGATGTGGGAGAGAAAATAGCTACAACTTGGAAGGGCTGCAAGGATGAGCCAGGGTAGAGCAATAAGGTAAAGTGTGCCCTTAGAGAAGACGTGGAAGGTGTAATCTATTACTGGAGCTATAGTGCAGAGGATGTGGTAAGGCTTTTAGGGGTTGGGAGTAGTGGGCAGTGAGCACTGGCTGGAAGAGGCACATACGTAAGAGCTGTGGGAGCTTGGAGCTTCCTGTTGGAGCAGGCGAAGTGGAACAGATTGGTAGGCACTTGCCAAGGCTCATTTTGGTAGGGAGGTGTTGGTGAGGCAAATGGAGCATTGAAGGGCCCCTTGTGCACCAGGGGCCTGTCCACTCACAGCAGTAGTGGGGAGGCTAGCAGATGATTGTGTTTCCTGACTTGATGCCAGCATCTGAGAATTAGTAGGTGCCATTTCAGATTCTCTAATCTTACTTTATTTTATTTTTTTTTACATTCCTAGACACTGCAAAAAGCCTTTAACTTCAAACTGCACAATTCAGATAGCAACGCCTGGGAAAGGCAAGAAATCAACACCAAAACCCATCCCTATTCTAGCAGCTGGATTTTGCTCAGACAAAATGTCCTTGTTGCTTGTGTATGGCAATTGGTTTCAGCCTACTATTGAGCGAGTGGTACGTAGATGCTTCTCTGGAGAAAAGCAATGCAGCATCAACCTGTCTATTGGAGAGAATGATTTTAACAGTGACACTACTGATCACTGACCACTATTTACCAGAGTACTTACAGAAAAATAGTGTAGTCTGTAATCAGTGGTCCTTTCACTGGCTGGTTTATTTTATTTTTTAATTTTAAAGAACTTTAATACAAGCTTAATATAAACTATTTCGGTGCCTCTTAACATGTAAGACACTGACTCAAAATATTTTAATAGGTTTTTTCAAGTATTGTACAATATAAGTACAAAATTTATAGTTACTATTGCATTTTGTTCCATAATATATAGCAAAAATCTTTAAACCTTTAACAGAAAATACATTTTTTTGGAAAAAGCAAATATTCATACATTTACTTGGTGGTTTATTTTAATTTGTGAGAATCCTGTTTTATTCAGCATAACGTATCTAAAATAGCATTGTCACATGGAGGGGTAAAGGGATAAAGCATTATGAAGGTTTACTCCTCCTTGTTGTATTCTGTCTGGGAAATCTGGTGTGTATTGTATATTTTAAAACATGAGTTTGGAGTAGCCATAGTTCACATGCTTAGTAGCTAGCTGCATATTTGTAATAACTAGTGTAGGATCAGCACAGGTATGACTTGTATTGAATCACATAAAATGTAAGTTTCAGCAGTAGGAGCCCTTAGTGATAGTATCCTTTGGAGTTTCTTTTTTTTTCATGGTGTTTTTCAGACATGGTCTCACTATCCAGTTCAGGCTGGAGCCTTGAGCTCATTTTGTAGCCCAGGCTGGTCTCGAACTTGCAACTATGCTCCTGCCTCAGCCTCCCAAGTGCTGGGATTACAGGCGTGCACCACCACGCCCAGCTCACCCTTTGGAGTTTCTAGGTAGAAGTGTAATGGGCAATACAATGACTTTCTGTTGTTTACCACAGAAGTTTCTCAGAAGACTTATGAGTTAGTAGCATGTCGAGTAGGTGATTTCTTAGGGTTGCATTTATAGTACTTAGTAAGTTCCTCAGGGAGACTTCGAGTAAAATATTACATGGCCAAACAAGCTTTTGTTGGGTTTATGAAGAATACTTTCCCCCCGCCCCGCTATGGTATTGAGGTTCAAACCCAGGGCTTCGTACATGTTTGGCAAGTACTCTACAATGCTCTATACCCCCAGCCTAAAGAAAACTTTAAAAACATTCAGTATGTACCCATGGCTTTATTTTTTAAAAAGAAGAAAAGTGTGAAGCTCTAAATGCACCTTGCCATATGTCCCTGTAGCTACTGTTACCTGTTCTGTCCTTGCAGATGTTGGTTATACATACAGTTACACATGATGGTTTGCTGCATATGTCCCCTCTCCCCCTACAGGTCCTCCTCAGAGCATTTTGTGTATGAGCAGTGCTATCTTTAACTTGCTTGTAGGAGATTTTCGAATAGAACTATTTATTTTGAACATAGATTTTTTTTCTTTAACAAGGATAATCATATATGTTTTCCTTAAAAATCTGCTGTTAAAATAATCTCTTGACCTTTCAAAACTTACAGATGTGAAAAATTCAAGCTGAATGTTCATACAGAGAGAACTATGTACTTTGCCCAGTGTTTTCATATTTTCACCATTTCTTCAGCTGCTGTCAATCTGAGTGGTGTTTATGGTTGGTTACTAGTTCAGTGTTGAGCCCTACTCTTTTTTTTTTTTGAGACAGAGTTTTGCTCTGTAATTCAGGCTGGCTTTGAACATCTAGTAGCCCAGCTAGCTTTGAATTTGTGGTGATCCTCTTGCCTCAGCCTCCAAGTGGTGGGACTGCAGGTGTGTGCCACTGTGCCCGATCTCATGTTGAGCCCCTCCATGCTTTTTAAAAATACTTTTATAAAAATGCAGTAAGTCATTGTTTTTTATTTTGTTTTTATTTCCAGCTAATTTGTTTGACACTCTTTTTTCCTTATCTCCCTCCTTTTAAAAATGTATTTCCAGGCTTTAAACTCCAAAGAACCTCATATGTGTTTAGTAAGAGATATTTCAAACTGCTGGGCCCCAAAAGTAGAAACGGCCATAACAAAGGTGAGTACATTATAAATTTGAAATTGGGAAGAGATTTGGGTGAATTGAATTATAGTAATATATTTAGGCTGCCTTAATCTTATCTTTTTATAGTTTAATGTCCTATTGGTTATCTTACAAATTTTGTAGATTATGGTCTTAGATAGCAAGATTATAAAACTATTTCTATACTCTTACTTTGTTGACTGAGTGGATAGATAGTGGGTTTAGTTCCTCCCTCCTCACTGACAGTGTTTGCCTGGGCAAGAAAATATGTAGGAATAAATATAAAACTTAGCAGTGAATGACTTTTATCAGGGCTGGGGATAAAGCACTTTTATTAAGTGCTGCCCAGTGGTGCAGCACTTGCAGACCCTGAGTTTGATTCCTGGTACCAAAAAAAAAGGAGACTCACCCCCTGACCAGAAAAAATTATCAATCTCACTACTTAAAGAGCATAACCTTGTTGGAACCAATGCCGTATTTCAGGGTGAAATAAAATGGGTCAAGAATTTATTAGCATGTGTAAGAGCATCATTATGACACCCCACTTTGAGTGTAACAGATTCTGTGTGTAAAGTCCTATGTTCGGCAGTTTAAGGAGAAAAGGAAAAGCTAGGATATGCTATGATGACACCCACATGGTTTCGCTTCTGGCTGAGTTTCAGAGATGACACTTCTCTTGGCTGTCTGAGCATTTCTGGCAAAGAATGAATTCTGGTAGTAGTCATAAAACTTAATGTGTCATTTTTAAAAATCATGTCTTTGCATAATCTGTAGATTTTGTTTTTCTTGGTTTTTACTCTTAATGAGGTATTGGAAGCTTTGAAACCATAGACTTTCAGGTTATCATTTGAAAACTTATTTGCCCACATCTTGTTAAAATTTATATTGAATTTCCTTCATGGTAAGTAAATCACATTGAGTTTTCTAATATGAAAGCTTCTTGAAAACTGTTTTCTCATTGAGGAAGCATATGAACTAAGGCATCAATTTTTTTCTGCATCCCTGATGTCTGTTTCACAGGTGAGGACACCTGTGATGAATTCTGAAGCGAAAGTTTTGGTGCCTGGGATTCCTGGGCATCATGCAGCTATCAAGCCGCCTCTTCCACACACTGAGGAAGTAGAAAGCAAGCGGAAGTTAGGGGGAAATGAGGTAATGCAACCACTTTTACCAGATACCTGTGTTTGGGATGTAAGAATGCTTGGAAGAGTCCAATAAGGATATTGAAAAGAGCCAAAGTTAAATCCCTTGAAATGTGCAGAGATTGCTGTTGTTGCACTCGCATCATCCCAGGCAGCTTAGGTTCCAGAAGTGTACTTTTTTTGAGATGGGGCCTCACTGTATAGTTCAGACTGGCCTTGAGCTCACTGTGTAGCCCAAGCTTGCCCTTGGACTCACAGTGATCCCCTTGCCTCAGCCTCCCAAGTGCACCACACCTGGCTGGTTCCAGAATTGTGATCGTCGCCCTTGCAAGATGCAGTTGGTCACTGTTCAGAGAAGGTGGAATTTATACTAAGTTAAATTCAGCTGTTAAGAGTTGGATGACATAAAATCAGGTAAATGAAGCTGGGATTTGCTGTGATGACTTCCAGTGGGTTTCGCTTGTTTCTGAGGGCCAGTGATGCCTCTCTCTTGGCTGTCTGAGCAATCCTGCCTGGTTTTGTGTTGGTTGGTCTTAATCAAACGGCTATAATTGCTTATTGTGCTTATAAACTTCATTTTTTTCTGTGCACCCAGAGCCCTTTTTGGTTACTGTGTGTACTGATTCAGAGTCTTGTCATCTTCTATTCACATTTTTTACTCTTAAGGAATCTAGAGCTATAGTGACTTTATCCAAGGAAAAGATTGTTTCTTTAGCTGTTTTTAAACATCTGTTGGACGGAGGAGTTAGGCATAACCGTTCATAATGAGATTCTATTGGAAGGAGATATGAATTACTATTTTTTGCTTACAAACTACATTTGCCTACAAATTAGGCCTTGTCTTGTTAACATGAACAGGTATCATTTCTTTTCTGTAGGTTAGCATTGAAGAGCGCCTGGGAGCCATGGACATAGATGCAAAAGAGGGGAAGGATGACCTTTTGCAGACAAATAGTTTTCCAGTTCTGCTCACCCAAGGCTTAGAAAGTAATGATTTCGAGATGCTAAATGTAAGTATTACTGTGGTTTTTCAGTGAATTACAGTGGTTAGTTCTTCTTAGGTGACATAGCCCACTTAGAGTGAATAGTCATGTTATATTGCAGTGTTTAGTTTGCTGTCGTGTGAGGTTAGTCAAATGTAGGTAATTTGGTGGCACTATACACCCGGTCACTAACCTGCAGTGGGAATGTGTTAAATTCTTTTCAACCTGGAATGCATTTTCTCATAGAAATATTGTTTTTAATTGTTAGGGTTTTAGGCTTTAGTTCACAAAAGCCTTTATATACATAGTATAGCTGAACTGTAACACTCAGCATTCTAGATCACAATTTATATTTTTTTCTGTAGGAAAATGCGTTCCTGAGTTTTTACTCTGGATTCCAGAAACTTATTTCCCCCTGGCCGTGAGAGGGGGCGGTGAGGTGCAACCTTGGCAATGGGTAGGAGGTTCCAGGGGAAATTCCAGAGGGTTGGGGGTTATGTTATAAAATATTTAGAAGAAAAATATTAGAAATTGTATGAAGGGAGGCACTTACAATTTCTTTGTAAGTTGGTGACTGCTTGTATGAAGTTATTCAATTTAGTCCTTATAAATTTCAGTATTACAGTGGTCTATGTCAAAAATTCAATTCTGAAAAATAATTAAAATACCACCTGATGAGATGAAAGTAATTTATATCTTTAAGTGCATTTTTAATGATTCATAGCAGTTTTATAGTTTTAGTATAGATGTGACTATTCTGTAACCTGTGTATGGTGTCTCTGATTTTACGTGATCTAAGTGGGAATATGTTACATTTGTGCCCAAGGTGACTTTGCAGAATGAGAGTAGAAACCAGCAGGTCTAAAAACCTAAAATTACTTTTACAGTAATGTGTGAATGCATGTGTTTTAGAAAGTAGACTGTGGCTTAGAAACCTAGTTGAGGGTTTGATGAAAAAGAAGCTATAAGACATAATTGAGAGTATGTTTGGAATGTAATAAAATTTATTTGCCATCATTGCTTATGTAATTATGCCTTGAAACTTCCTTCTGTAGGTAAATCAGCTACCAATTTTTTCTTTCTTAGAACAGTGTAGTGGATCACCAGGAACCCATTACTGAGCTTCAGAAGTTTTCAGCAGTAGGATTTTAGTAGCCAGTGTATCATGGGCTCATTTGTATGCCCATGTGCCTCCCCAGGTTATGGTGAAGCAGTTCTTAAAAATGATTTAACATAGATACAGCCCTGTTCAACTTAAAAACTCCTTAGAAAAACATTGTTACAATCCATTATCATGCATAAAGGAACAAGCAATAATTCTTTAAACTTTAGTGTTTACATTCCCTAATCTTAATAAATACCAATTTCAGTTTTTTGGTGTAGTTTATTCAAAACAGAATCCTAAAACGTCTACACTGTATATATGGCCCTTCTGTGCAATTTTCTTGTTAGAGAAGCTGTGTTGTTTTCCCAGTATGGTCCCACATGCTGGATATTGCTGACTGCATCTCTGTATTATGTGTGTTGTTTGTTCATCATGTCTTCTATAGTTAGATCTAGAAGCTCAAAGAGATTCAGTTTAGACTCTTGGCGAGAACCCATCAAAGATGTTAGCGTATGACTTATTGGATATCAAAGAGCAAAAGAAATGGTATTTATGAAAACACTTAAATTATAAAGATTCTTGTTTGAGTTAATTTATTTAGAAGTAATTGGAATCTAGTGGAATAAAAAATTACGTGCTAGAAAAGACTGTAAAAGTTATAGTGAGGGGATCTTAAAATACTTCATTTTAAAAAGCAAAAGTATGGAAATATTCCCATAGCATATTATGTAAGAGATTGTACATTTACACATTTCACACTCTAAAAAGGAAGAGGTGAGTAAAAGCAAGCAATATTTTTCCACTAACAACGACCTTCCCATTCCCAGAAGCTGCCTTACGAGGGTCCATGTCGGAGGACATTGAGTAGGAACGAGCAGAGTGAGCAGTAGGGTGCAGCACGGGAGCTTCTGGGAAGAGAAAGACATTAGAACCTGCCGTTACGTATGAATCTAGGAAGGGAAAGGTAACCCAGTGCAATAATCTGTAGCTTATACACAAGACAATCCTAGTTATTTGTGTAACTTATGGCATAAGCAGAGATAAGTATTTAAATATTTTCAAAAAGTTACCCTTGTGATAGTATGTAGTATCAAAGTCACCTAGAATAAATCTAGAACAGATGATTATATCTCTGTGTTGAAAATTATAACAGTTGGGAGAAATCAATGATGACTTAAGGAAATGGAGTTCTAAGCCATGTTTTTATGGGTTAGAATATTTGGTGTTGTTACAACGAGGAATTATCTCGTAGTTAGTCTTTATATTCAACTCTTGCCCATTAAAATTCCAGCAGCCATGGTCAGTCACCTTTTAGAAATCCAGCTGGGCATGGTGGCGCTTGCCTGTCATCCCAGCTGTTTGGGAAAAAGTTTGCCGATTGGAGATCAGTGTGGGCAACCCTTCTTAACCATACATTTTAGAAAAAGAAGAGAAGCTGAGGATGTTGTTCAGTGGTAGAGTGCTTTCCTAGTATGTGTGAGGCCTTGGTTCAACCCCCAGTATTACTTAACAAAAAAAAAAAGAAAGAAAGAAAGAAAGAAAGTGGTTAGAACCTGCCAAATCTTAAATAAATAATCTTAAATAAATGTGAAATCTTAAATAAATCTTAAATAAATCTTAAATAAATGTGGAAGTACAAAGGACAAGAAATAGACAAGGCAACAGTAACATAAAGGGTAAGTTGAATGAATTAGCAAATCTGATTTTAAGGTAAGGTGTGTAATCAAGATAGTGTAATATTGGTGGGGAAAAAAAACAGATTAAGGAACCAAAAATAGACTGCACACAATTGGGAAAAAGTAATCTCAGCTTGAATTTATGCAAGACCCATTGTAAAATGGACCATAGACCTTATTATAAAACATAAAACTGAACTTCTAGAAAAAGCTTTGGTTTCTAGGATACAAGGAAACATTTCAAAAAGCTTGAAAAGTTGACATAGAAGATAGTTATTTGAACTTCCTCAAAATTAGAAACTTGTAGTCTTTTTATTTTGTTTTCTGAGACAGGGACTCACTATGTAGGTCAGGCTGGCCTGGAACTCTGCAGTCCTCCTGTCTCAGCTTCCCAAGTGCTGGCATTACAGGCATTTACTACTACGCCTGATGGAAACTTGTATGTTTGAAATAATAATGTTGGTGTGAAAAGACAGGCAGTACGCTGGGAAAAATATTTTAACTTATAATCAGACAAAGGGTTGTTATCCACAACTGTTATCTAGGTTGCCCTTGAATTTGTAGTACTTCTTGAATCTCAACCTTACAAGTGCTGGGATTACAGGCATATCCAATCAGGCCTGGCCAAAGAACTCTTAATAATAGACTTAACTCAAATTTTAAAAATCAGTAAAAATTTGAACAAATACTTTATAGAATTGAAATGGAGAATAAACCTGGGTAAACATATTATGTCTTTAATCATCACAGAAATGCAAATTAAAACCACAGTGCCACGGCACTATATGTTTGTTAATGATTGATTAAAATTAAAAAGAGCATCTGTTGAGAACATGGTGCACCTAAGACTTATGTCCTTCTAGTAGGTACAGCTACTTTGGAAAACAGTTCGGCAGCTTATTAAAAGTTATATATACCTACCATATGATTCAGCCATTCTGTTCCTAGGGTTTTTCATTTTTGTTTCGGTACCAGGAATTGAACTAAGGATCTTGCCCTTGCCAGGCAGGTGCTGCACCTCTGAGCTATATTACCAGCCCCAGTTTTTTTTTTTTGAGACAGCGCCTTGCTTTATAGTTCATCCTGGGCTTGAACTCATAATGTACCCCAGATTGGCCTCAAACTCACTGTACACCTCCTGCCTCAGCCTCCCAAGTACTGAGATTACAAGCATGCACCCTTCCTCCACTCTCCTCCTATTTATTTATCAAAGAACATATGTTCATGACAAAGACTTGTACATGAATATTTATGGCTACTTTATTTGTAGTAGCTGAAAACTGGAAAGGACCTGTAATACCCCTCAATAGATGGATAGATAAATTATTTACATCCCTAAACAAGGAATGTATTGTTGTTGTACAGACAACATGGGTAAATGTCATATTTATGCTCTGAGAAACAAAACAGACTGAAAGGGGCCATCTTGTGATTCTGTTTATGTGAAAATCCTAGAAAATGCAGACGAACACAATAAGTGTGGTGGTATACACCTGTAATCCTGGCACTTGGAAGGCTGATTATAGGTTTGAGGCCAGGCTGAGATGTATAGCCAAACTTTGCTGAAAGAAAGACAAGAAAATACTGTGTAGACCAATGTGTAGTCCAGTGGCTGCCTGAGGATGGAAGTTAATGGGGAGGGAGAGATTACAAAGGGGCCTAAGGAAGCTTAAGGGTAGTATTAATTTTCATCATAATGTTTGTTTTATGGGTAAATATGTTCATTAAACTGACAAATAATTTTTTAAGAGAATTTATTTTCTGGCTCTACTATTTTATTTTATTTTTTTTAAGTCTTTTTCAGTCAGGGCTTCACTATGCAGTTCAGGCTGGCCTTGAACTCACTTTGTAGCCCAGGCTGGCCTCAGACTCACAGCAGTCCTCCTGCCTCAGCCTCAGATAATGTTTTTAAACATGTCTGTTATATGTCATTTGTGCCACAGAGAAGTAAAAGCAAAATTTCATCTTCTATATCATCTTCCTGATAGTTAATAATTTTGGTTTATAGAGTCATTCCTTAAATGTAGCCTTGATAGAAGTTAATGATACTGACTTCTCTGTCCACTGTCATGTAGCTTAGTTTTGGGGAAGTTATTTATAGCTGCTTTTTTTAAAAATTTGAAGTTGTTACCGTAGAGCCTTTGTTTTCAGTGGGCATAAAAAGTATCCCAGAGTTTGTTAAAAGTCTTTTGCAGTTTGTGATGACTTGTAATAGGCCTTGCTCTCATACTTGGCTTCTGCAGTTCTGGTTTATACCTCTGGTATTTGTGGATTTATTAGTATCAACCCCTTCTGTTTCAAAAAGTGTCCTAGTTTGGACAACAAATTTTATGATAACTATATTTATAGCATTAGTGGATTTCACAAACCACATATCTTTTTTTTTTGTGTGTGTGTGTTTTTGAAACAGTCTCCCTGTATAGTTCAGGCTGGCCTTGAGGTCACTGTGTAGCCCAGGTTGGCCTTGAACTCACAAGGATCCTCCTGCCTCAGCCTCCCCAGTGCTGGGATTACAGGTGTGTACCACCACACCTAGCCAAACCACATATCTTCAGCACTCCATTATGTATATTTTTTGTGCTGCTAGGGATGGAACCCCGTGTCTCACATCACACATGCTAGACAAGTGGTCTGCTACCAAGGTACATGTGCAGCCCCATTATTTCTCTGTCTCTGTCTCTGTCTCTCTTTCTCTGTCAGTCTGTCTGTCCTTCTTTCTCTTTGAGACAGGACCTCACTGTGTAGCCTATGCTGGCCTCTTAATTTGCATGATCCTCCTGCCTCAGCCTCCAGATTGTTGGGATTAGAGGCTGGAGGCACCACACCCAGCCCCATTATCTCTCTTAACCAAGCTTCTGGGTTAAGTAATGGGCAACAACAAATTCTGCATTAAATTCCATGACATAAAGCTCTGCCACCCTATTTGGCCACCTAAACAGTGAAGACTGGTGGTTTAGGTGAATGTCTTACGAAAATTGAAGGCCCTAACAAAAGCATGATGTTCTCAAAAAGTAATTTGTGGAGTAGTTCATATAGAGTGCGTTCTATAGTTTCTTGAACCTTGTGCTTGAGATTTATTTGAGGAATACTCATTAGGTACCTTTGTTAAATTGTCCTGGAAATCTTGTATTTTGGTCATTTGAAAATGAAAGTTGAAGCTAATTGTAACTGCTGTGTGAAATCACAGCAGTCCATCCCTCCCTTTCTCAGTGATTATGTACAATGTTTCTTTTGCATAAGAAGCTTTGTAGTTATGAGGTTAATTTTAAAATAGTATTGGTGTACTTAGAAAGAGTTGAGATAAAGATAGTTTTACAAGCAAATAAAATCCATAGTGAATTCTAAAAGAATATGTTAGGGGCTGTTAAACTGGATTGAGCAACCTCTAGTACCACCAAAATAAAAAAAGAAAGAAAAAGAAAGATTGGAAACTCCTACTTTGTTACTGCCTTTTAGTAGGATTGCTGTTTATATTTAAAAGCGTTGAAGAGCAAATCAGAGACCTGAAAGAACCCTTACTCCCCTCTCTTTAGCATGTCAGGCTCAGAAGCTAAAGTAGATGCCTAGGCCCATGAGGCTGCAGCTTTCAAGGCCAGACCTATGACTGTGTCAGTGTTGTGACCCTTTTTCTATGACCCAGAATGGAGGCTAGTTTTCTCTTGTGGATCTAGCCATGAGGAGAATTTGAGTGGAACACTTATGTGGTCTTTATTTGGTTTGGCAATTTAAAGAGGTTTCTTGCTAAGTGTGATTTTACTGCTTTGTTCTCTCTTATGGGTACAGTACAGCTTTAATTTAATAAAATGAAGACTTGGACCCTGTGTAGTGGCGCACACCTATAATCCCAGCCTTTGGGAGACAGAAGGATTGCTTTGAATTCTAGGACAGCCTGAACTGCATAGGGACCCTGTTTCAAACCCCCATTGCCCTCGAAAAAGGAGGCTTGGTATTATCTCTAAAATGGTATATATCTGTATGTAAATTACTAGATACACTCTTTTGTATTTTATATAAAAAATTGGTAAGATAAATTTCCTGGTAGGCACAGATGTAAGACATTCTCTGTTCATTCCCTGCAGTTTTGATTTGGTAGTTTATTGCTTTAGTTGTTTTATATCATTTTTACAGTTTTTCTGACAGTGACCCTAGTTTATAAGTATGCTTATCTTAATGATTGTTTTATTTGCTCACAGAAAGTACTTCAAACTAGGAATTTAAACCTGATAAAGAAGACTGTGTTAAGGATACCCTTGCATGCTGTTATCCCATTGTTACAAGAGGTAACTACTATCTCTTTCATTTTAAGGTTCTAATGTGATGAGTTAAAGGGAACAGCCAGGATATAATGAAGTGAATATGGAAGGACAAATGGCATTTAGAGAGTGGGACATGAATAGGAGGAGAGGGATTTGGAAGGAAAAAGTGAAATTGGTGAATTCTTGAGACAAAAGAAATACGATGGCCATTTTTATATTCCACTACCAATGAATGTTACAATCTCCTCAGCATTTGGAACCTTAAAGGGAAGCATAGAATGTTGTGTTTATAGGATGTCATCTATGTAAGGGTAACCGGAATAGAAAAACTGATGTGGAGTCCCCACATACTTTGAGTTTTCCTGTTTTGTCCTGTGAGATACTCTCAATATCAAAACCACTTTTGTGTGGTTTGGTTTTCTTTATTGTAAATGTCTCTGCTTGGCAGTGTGGAATGGGAGAGGGCATTAAGATTAGAGTAGTATGGTCGCTGGCCTGTGTATAGGTAATCCTCACTGTTTCTGACAAGTGGTTGGCCTGTCCTTGCTTAAGGAACTCTGCTTAACAGTGTTAAGAAAGGGCTGGGTAGTAGCTTGACAAGGGAATGGGAATGGGGGTGATGGGGCATGGAATGCCCTGAGTGGCACCAAGGAGCCAGTTCCCAGCAGTCAGTTCCCAGCCTCTGCCCAGTGAAAGTAGTGTCCTGAGGTTTGTTGTATGTTGGCTTCGTATAATTTTGTAGGCGTTAGTTACCTTAGGGAGAATCTTTTTCTGTGTTTAATAGTATACGTAATTCCACTGAAGCATTAAAAGAGTAGGTACAAATTATTAAAAAGATAGAATGGATTTGTTGTTATTAGGACCAATACTCGGATAGCATTTGACATGCTGAAGTATGAGTCATGTGAGTTGGTTTACCATCATTGGTAGGGAAATCCTCTATTTAAAAAAGCAGTGTCATCTGTTAGAAGAGTTGAGTTGTATGTTTTCAGAGTATTATCTACTCTAGCAAAATTTGCCTAACCTGGAGTTTTTAAAATATGTTTTAAAAAATTTAAGATATAATTAACACATAGTGCAAGTCACCCTTTTAAAGTGCACAGATCAGTGTTTTATTTTCTAAATTTTATTTTATTTTTTAAATATTCCCTTTATTAGTGCATGTTTGCATTACATGTTTGCATTCCTCGTGGGGGTTGGGACATGTACATAACACCTCTCGCTTGCTCTTCCATCCCCATCCCCTCCCCTCCCTGCACTCTCCCTCCATCTGTTGAGCCCTTCTTTCTATTATCTAATATTTTGCTCTTTATATTTTGTTTTCTTGTATTAGAGAAACCATGTGATATTTAAACTGGTGTATCTGATTTATTTTGCTTAATATTGTGGTCTCAGGATGTACATCCATTTTTTTCCCCATCCATTTTTCTGCAAAAGACTAATCTATCTTTCATTGCAGAGTAGTAAGTACCACATTGCGTGCAAATACCACGTTTTCCTTATCCATTCATCTGTTGATGTATATATAGGCTGCTTCCAAGAGTTAGCTGTTACAAATTGTGCTGCTGTAAACATGGGTTTGCATGCGTCACTGTAACATGGTGTCTTTGATACCTAGAAGGTGAAGAGCTGGGTCACATGAAATTTCTAGGTTCAATTTTTTTTTGAGATAGGTTCTCTCTGTGTAGTCCGGGCTGACCTCGAACTCGTGGTAATCCTCCTACCTCTGCTTCCCGCGTACTAATATTACAAGCATGAGCCACCATGCCAAGCTTAGGTTCAATTTTTTGAGGACTTCCCATACTTATTTCCATAGTGGTTGTACTGGTTTACGTTTCCACCAACAATCAGAAGGATTCCCTTGTCTCACAGCTTTGGAGCATTTGTTATTTGATTTCTTGATGAAGGCTGTTCTTGGCACAAAATAGAATCTCAGTATTATTTTAATTTACATTTCTCTAGTGGCTAGTGGTGTTGAGCATTTCTTCATGTGTTTATTGGCAGTTTGTACTTCCGTGAAATGTTTATTCCTTTCACTTTCTTTGACTGGGTCTTTTATTAGGGGGGTAATTTTTTGAATTCTTTATATATTGTAAATACTAATTCTCCAAGAAATAGCAGGCAAACATTTCCCATTCTGCAGGTTGTCTTTTTACTCTGTTGCGTATTTTGTTTTTCCTATGCAGAAGCTTTTTCATTTGATATGATCCCATTTGTTGATTCTTGGTACTATTTCCTATGCAACTGGGGTTCTGTTCAGAAAGTCCTTTTCTATGCTGTGACTTCAAGAGTTTTACCTAATTTTATTGTCTAGCAGGTTAAGTGTTTCTGTTTTAATATTTGGATCTTTGATCCATTTTGATTTTAGTTTAGCACATGAGGTGAGAGATATGGAACTAGATTTAATCTTCTGTATGTGGATAGCCAGTGTTCCTAACACCATTTATTAAAGAGACTACCTTTCCCCTAGTGAATGATTTTGGCCCCTTTGTCAAAAGATCAAAGAGTTGAATTCGCTTGGTGCTTAAGTTCTTATTTTTATTGTACATGTTTATAATATATAATGCTCAACTTTCATGAGTTGGTACATGTACATAACACATCTTAATTCTTTTTCCTTTCCTTTCCCCCACTCATTTGCAAAAGATCTATCTCCCTGTTGCCTACTGTCTGTTTTTACTTTGTTCTTTATTTGTCCTTTGGATTGTCAGTTTTTTAGTGTGTTTCTGTGTCATGGAGTTGTCGTTACCCAGAGAAGTCCTTGTACACATTAGTAGTGATGCCCATGTCCTCTTCCTCTCAGTTATTGGTAATCACTAATTTATTTTTTGTCTCCATGGATTTGCTTGTTCTGGACATTCATTTATATAAAGCCTAGATTTCTATCAAGTAGTTGCTCTTCTTGGAATGAATTCAAAGAATATATTATGTTGGTTGAAAGTATCACAGTCTTTGTGTCTTAGGAATTGATGGAGATTGATTGCTTCTGCATTACTTTTGCTAATCATGTTTTTCTCTCCTGCAGCTTACAAAGAGGTTACAAGGCCACCCTAATAGGTAAGATATTTATATCGCTTTGAATTTTCTTGTTTTTATAAGTAAGTTAGTGATGATTGTGAAAATAACTTCTAATGGTATGAAATTAAATATTGGGTAGCACTATATCCAAATAGAATTCCTGTGTCACATTCCCCCTTCATTTTAAGTTGACTAATTCTTAGTTAAGATTTTATAATGTAATTTTCTTTTAGAAAATGCCTATGTTTTTATATTTTATCAAGTCATTTAATTAGTCATTTAATAATTTAGTATTAATCGTACAAAAACTAATTTATATAATTTGCCTAGCCTTTAGTTGCTGTTTAAGATTCTGTAATTAAATAGTTTAAGGGCTGGGGTTGTAGCTCAGTGGTAGAGTGCTTGCTTAGCATGTGCAGGACTCTTAAGTTCAATTTCTAGCATTGCCAAAATTAGTTTTGTTTAGGTAATAGGCTAAATTTTGTGGGTGTTTTTGTAGATATTTTGATTACATTTAAACAGGAAGTCGATATCAGATCTCAAGCTTGTAATATGGTATTGCTATCTACGATGTATAGGGTCTCCCCAGCCCTCTCCCCCCAGTAGAACTCCATTAGCTTTCTGAGCTCACAAAAGAGGAAAGCTAAAGAGTTCAATAAATAGGACTGGCTTTCACCGTTTGGTCTATATTTGCTGTTTAATACTGGTCTGGAAGACTTCCGTTTGTTTCTGACATTGAATAGATGGTGGGATCAATAGTCACGAAAATAAAATGCAAAATCAACTGAGCTTAGTTTGGATGGAGTTTACTACTTTGGTATTAGTTAATTACTCCTGAATTGTTTTAGAGGAAGATTTTTTTGTCCTATTTTCCAGTTTCTCCCTACCTGCAAGAAGTGTGTGTTTTACAGGAGTCTTAGGCTCAGCAAAAAACCAAAAAGGATTGAAGTAACAGTCATTGATTTGTTATGGTCTTCTTCACAGAGCACAAGTTTTAGATCCTCACTTGCCCATCAGGATTTTTCTAACTTTATAATTCTGTTGTATTTAATTTCTGATTCATAAACATTTTTCTTTTCCAGTGCTGTTTTAATGGTTCAGTGGCTTAAATGTGTATTAACGGTTCATGCATCATACCTGTCCACAGTAAGTCTTTTCTCAGTACAAGTAGTGTGGCTTTGATGAGCATTACAGACTTTGACTAAGAGCTAGATAAAGCTGCACTTTCTTCGTCTGTCCTTCAGCCTCTAGATTCTTGCTTTGGTAATTCTGTATTCCCCAGGTGCATCGACACAAACCTTTTCCTAATGTCTCTCGTGGCTTTTTAACAACTTGGTGTTTTCTCTTTTAGATTTGAGAAGTAATATATATTCTATAAAGAACTTTGAGAAATACAGGAAGGAGAAATATCATATATTGACATGGACTTAAGGCGTTTTTCTCTGCCTATAACTTCAGTACAATTGTTTGTTTATTTAGTGATAGTACTTGGATTGAACTCAGGGCTTTGGACTGAGCAACACCCTCAGCCCTTTTTAAAACAATTATTTATTTTTCAGCTTTGAGATAGCCTCATTAAGTCTCTAAGTTACCCAGGCTGTGCTTGAACTTGCCGTCCTCCTGCCTCAGCCTCTCCGAGTGTCACCATACCTGGCTGCAGTTGGTTTTTGTCCCCCGCACCCCCACCACCACTGATACTGGGAATCAAACTCAACCTCGTGCTTGCCAGGCAGGCGCTGTGCTGCTGAGCTAAATCCCCAGCCCCTGCAATTTGTTTTTATATTGTGTGAATCCTTCCCTTCCCTTTTAAAATCCTTACCTTACTAGATTTTAAAAGTTTTTATGCTAACATGTCTTTCCTACCTTGTCCCGGGAGAGTAAAGGGTCGCTTGTGAAACAAGTGCCATAAATCACATTTTTAGTACCTGACATTTTGCTGGGGTTGCTGTCCGCCATTTTACTGTTACGTGAATTATATTATCTATGTAAATGCAAAATAAGTAACATGAAATCTTAAAATGATATCGGGAAAAAGGTTTCATATGTTACAATATTGTGTTGGCTTTTTTGCCCTTATATCAGTTATGTTTTAAGCTAGAAATAAAATTACATATTCTTTTATTTGAGTATGTAGCACTTTACATTAAATTTTCTTGAAAGGCTTTAGTGGATAATTGGAGAAATCTCTAGTTGCTCTTACATTTAGCTCTTCCTTGGTTTCACCCATACCTACTTGGTCACTGTCCTTTGTTCTCTCAGACTCCTTTTGCCTTCCATAGTTAGAAGCAGCAAAGTGTTGGATAACCTGCTTTTGAGACCAGCAGTTCATTCTTTGGATGCCTGGGAAGAACTTTGCCAAAATGTTAGCAAGGAGGAGAGACAAGGAGCAGTTAGCAGTAAGAGTAGGATGGCATCTTAAAACCCACAGGAATCTTGGGAGGTGAATTGGAAGTTTTACTGAGCAAAATGGCTGGGTGGCATGATGATCCACATAAAACAGACAAAGCAAATATCTGGCTAGAAACCTGGGTGACAGTAACCTCAATTACTGGCTTAGAAGCAAGAAGAGGCCCAGGAGGCCTTGTAGGGAAATCTCTTGTGGAATTCACTTCTGAGTTACTGTTGGAGTAGCAGTTCTGTAAGAGTCAAGGTCATAGTAGTACAGACTAAAGAAATATGGTAAGGGGAGGCCCAGAGCCTACAGCAGCTTTTGAGAAAGTTGTGCTTTTTCTTCATTTTTTCATTTCTTAGCATCTATAGGTACTATTTCTAAATCAAGGTCTGTGCTAGGTATTGGGGTTCAGCACTGTACAAGAAGATCTAATTCTCACGTTGAAGCTCACTGTCTGAATGGGAGCACATAAGTGGGGAGATGATTAATTAAAATGCAAACATAGTAAACCTTGCGTTACTCACTTTTGTGCCTATATGATAAATTTTATTAACATAGGAATGAAACTTTTTACGCTCAGGTGTCAAAAATAGAAGGAAAAAGTGTTCAGTCCCTATTTCTAAAGCTCTGTAAGGGCAAACAAAAGATTTCCTTCTTTAATTTCTTAAGCATGATACCTTAACAGGGAGGACATTTAAAATGTTATGTGAGGTCAACTTGGTTCTCAGGTGCTCTGTGTAGCTGATCTCTAGAACCTAGGAAAAGCTCCCTCTAGCTCACTAGGGTCTTATGGTAGATAATGTACTGTCACTGAAGGGTAGGATTCAAAGGAAAGCCCTGTTTAGCTCGGAGATGCGTAGTGGGGTATTATTAAAATTTAGTATCTACTTGTATTCACCTTATCTGAAAGAAGTTCTCTATATAAAGAAGTCCTATCCTGCAGTTTCTTTCTCTTTCCTAATCTTGTATACTTAATTTTTTCTAGTTGCCTGACTTGGTACATCAGCTAGGAACACTCTACCAGCTAATGGAAAGCAGAGTCAAAACTTTTCAGAAACTCTCACACCTTCATGGGAAGCTTATCCTTCTAATCACACAAGTGAGTAAATCAGATTGTTTCTGGGTAAAAGTTTTGCATGGGATAGGAATGGAGAAGAGAATAAGGATTGTTTACCTGAACATGGAGACCTCTAGTTCGTAAGAAATCAGTAAATCGGAATCTAGTCATTAACCTGGAAGTGTTATCTGTTTGACAGCTTAGCTATTTCAACTTGCTAATACAGTTAGATTAGACATGTTACTGTGAACAAGTTACAGGGTATTTCTACAGTTAAAAAATTTTGGTATGGAAAGATGCTCTCAGTACTTCAGAGGGCCTTCAGCTCTTGCCCTGCATGTTTCTACACTTCATTCCGGCCATCCATTTTAGACAGGAAAGCAAATGTGCAAGATGGATATGGTGGTGCATTTGACACTGGGAATAGGCTTACACTCTGTTTCATAGTTTTACTCTGTCTTTCAGGTTACAGCATCAGAGAAAGTAAAGGGAATGACTTCCCCGGACCAGAAGGCCAAATTGGTGTATGAAGAAGGTAACAGTGGGGACAGGGTAAAGCATGGCACTGGGTTGATTAGTTTTTACAGTGACTCAGTTCTGTTATCTTACTTTGCAAAAACACTGATGTAAGATCTTGCTTTGGCATACCTCCCCTAATACAACAGGTGTAAGCCTGTGGCAAAAACCTGTGAGATCAGGAAAGAGAAGGCACAAGTATGAGAACAGTAACAAAAGGCATCAGGTATGGAAAATATTTAAGTAGAACACTGAACAAACTTTATGAAAATACATTGAAAAACCCAGGTCATGTTGGTAATTTGTGAGGAAACTTTAGAGGTCAGAACTGATTTAAAAGTCTATAGTTTCAAAACTGACACAATCACAACCTCTCACAAGATTGTAAAGCCCAAGATTTTGGGGGTGATCTTTGTTAAACCTTCAAAGAACAAATTAATTTTTGTCATTTACAAACAGTTTAAGCATTTTGTGAGTCAAGTATTACCTTGTTAACTGTTAAAACCAAAGTCAAGAGTATTTTGGACCAACCTAAAAGATCTTAAGTAGTAAATTGATTATAGGAGTGTTTGATGCACCATTGCCAAGTAAGAGTTTATTTAAAAATTATAAAGTGATTTAGCATCAAGAAGTCTGTTAATTATAGTCATCACATTAGTGGTTTACTTGAGGAACACTGCATACTTTCTTAATAGGTATAGACAGAGACTATAGAAATACTTAGCCTTTCTGCATCTCAAGCAACTAAGAAATTGATGAGAATTTCTTTCACTTAAAATGTTTATCAAATGTATATGTAATAGTGAAGCTTTAAAAGCATTGCCGCTAAGTCAGGGACAAGGCATAATCTACTTTTATTGCTTCTAGGTTTCCTGCCTAGTACTACATGAAGAAATTAATTCTAGAACATTGAACTTTATTCTTATTCTTTTTCCACATAGAAAATACAACAGAATCTGCATTTGTACTATTGTTAATAAATGCTGTGTAAATAAGCACGTGTACAGTTTACCACAATATCAGTGAAAAGAAATCTGCTGTATTATATAAACCAGTAATAACTTAGTAAACTGTTTAAAAAAAAAGATCTCTTTCACAGCAGCAGTCAAAATTATGAATACCTGAGAATATACTTAGAAAAATAAAACAAAACTTTTTTTGTAGATAGAGTCTCACTGTGCAGTTTAGGCTAACCTTGAAGTCAGTTTGTATCCCAGGCTGGCCTCAGACTCACAGCAGTCCTCCTGCCTTAGCCTCCCAAGTGTTGGAAGTGTGCACCTGACTTAAAACAGAACTTTTATAGGAAAAACTATAAAACAGTTGATAAATACAAAAAGCATACCTGAATAAATTTAAAGATAAGCCAGTAATTTCAAAAGGAAAGATATTATATTGTCAAGTTGCCAGTAATCTCCAAATTATTCTGTAAATTTAATAATATTTAGCTTATTTGGAAGAATAAAGAACTCAGAATATCTGCCATTTTAGGTGAACAGGGTGGGGGAAATTTGTCCTATCAGGTATCAAGACTAGGGAAGCTATAGTGCAAGAATAGATAAACCAACCTGTAAAACCCCACAGGGCTCTGGGACCTCCCAGTGTATTCACATTGATTCATGTATTAGATCATTTGGAGGAGGATAGCTTGGGCAAGAAGTTGCTGGAAAACCAATAATTTATATGGAACAAAAGACTGTGCCTGTATCACATTGCATGTCACTGTTTTTTTCTTTATACCTTTGTGTATTAAAGGCAAATTTTTATTATAAGAGGAAAATAATAGCCAGGGATATAGCTCAGCAGCACAAGCCCCTGCCTGGCAAGTGCAAGGTCTTGAGTTCGATTTTTGGTTGCCAAAAAAAAAAAAAAAAAAAGAGGAAAATAATAATAAAGTGAACATAGAATTATATAGATGATTTTCTGAATTTTCTCATACCCACTGATGTCATTTAGTATATTTAGTAGCCTAGAAATGGCTTAGTATTTTAAGATGCGTTTTTGATGTTTCATCTGGCATCATATGTTAAATATATGTTTAAGGCATCATATATTAAATGTGTTTTTATGGAGACAATAGTAATTTAATGGTATCAGATGGGTGATAATTGAGTATAAATGATATTTTTAAAAGCAAGTTTAGGAATCTAGTGCTGCTTAATTTTCAAGGCTATACTCTCTGCTTTGTTTACAAAATTAAGGCTGGGTTTTCCTCCCCTGTACAGAATCTTCGGAAGAGGAGTCTGATGATGAAATAGCAGATAAAGATTCTGATGTGAGTGATTTGTTTCCTGGTATATAAATCTGCCTTTATGTCCTCATACTCTGAGAATGAGCCTTTCATGAATGTTTTCCTTCCTTAATATTTCTACCAGGATAATTGGGATGAAGATGAGGAAGAGAAAGAAAGTACAAAGGATGAAGATACTGATGAAGAAAATGAAGACAATGATGAGGTAGAAGAAAATGGTGGGGACAGAGATGTAGCCAGCGACAAAGAATTAAATGGAGATTCTGATTTAGATCCTGGAAATGAAAGTGAAGAAGAATGAAGACATAAAGACAAGCCAGTCAAACTGTGCAAACTCTGGCTCACCTTGCCCAGTGCTGCCACATCCTCCCGGGGAGGGTTGTCCCTGTGCCAGGACGCCAACGGCCGCTGCACATTTCCAAGTTCACAGCGGCGATTCCCGCGCCACCTTGCTATCCTGAGTGCCCCAGACTTTAACTGTGTAAATAAGAGTGTTTCATTCAAATGTTAATAAACTTTACACAGTAAATAGACACATTTTCTGCAATGTACTGACATGAGTGTCCAATATATGGTATATTTTTATAATACCCTAGTATGATTGGTTATCAGGAATTGACTTCCGGGAAGACACAGACATTTCCTCCAGGGGTTCAGGAACTGGGCGCATGTGAAGGAGTCAGCTCTTATCTCAGGTTGGTGTCTTTCATTAAATCCAGATGTGACACAGCACTAGTGAGAAGTTTTTAATTTGGTACCTTTAATTTGATACTTTTTCATAAAAGGAAAAACTAAAAACTGGACTAAAAATGATTGGGATTTAAAAACTTCACCTGTATCCCTAGTTTGTGTATTAACTATGGTAATCTGACAAGTCAGATTGGGTATTTGGAGTGCTTCCCAAAAATAACTACTTATTTTTTAAACTGTCATGTGAAATATTTTTTTAAGATGAACAAAAAAATTATGGTAATTAAAAAACTAAAGACTTAGCCATATTAAGAATTTTTCTTGACTGCAAATTGTCTGTAAAGAATCAAGTGTATAGAGTGGTCATTACTTGCAACTTTTTAAGAAATTCAGTCATTGCTGCTTTTAAAGGTTTTCATTTTTATTTAAATTACTAATGGATCAAAGAACAGTTGTTTATTTTTTCTCTTTTGTTTTAGATATTAATGATAACCTTGTTAGAGTTTTTTTTCCAAAGAAAATATTTTTATAATTCAGTAATTTAATGTGTTCTTCCTCTTCATTACCCATTCCTGGCAGTGTTAGGGTATCTGTTTATCTTTAAAATAATAAATCTGACTCAAGATTTTTATGTCTGTATAAATAAGTATTTTGGCGTGCTACAAAAGCTTTTTCAAATTATCAGCAGTTTACTTTGTTTTGTTTCTAAAGAATGAGCCAGGATTTGCTTAGTGCTCACAAGCAGACACACAGATTAAAGCTCACCTCTAAGGAAGGGTTGGGCGGATGGATTTATTTTTTCCCACCTGTGAATATGTAAAACAAAACTATTTTATCTCTGAGGGACTTTTAAACAGTGGCAGAATGAGATTCTGTGCTCACCTCACAGAGCTGGAGCCATGAGAGCGTATTGGGAATGCAGTTTGAGCTCGTTGCTGGTGCAAATGTACAGTGGTATTTGTCTATCAATGGAGCTGTTTATGACAATTTAATACCATCTCTTTGTAAAGTGAATAAATACTCATCTTTACTCAGTGCTTGTCTTGTGGTATATGTAGAAGAATAGAGCACATGTTTGGGCTTGTGGTATCAAGGTTTTTTAAAAATGATTTTACTTCACTAGCATGCATACAGGCATTCATGGCTTGTTGGATTACCTAGAGTTTGCAATGAAGTGAAAGAATTTTGACATACTTTAGTGTCATTTATAGCTGATTTTTTTTTTTTGGTTTTTCTCCGGTACCGGGAACCGAACTCACGACCTTGCACTTGCCAGCAGGCGCTTTTGCTGCTGAGCTAAATCCCCAGCCCCTAGCTGATTGTTTTTTGAAGCTATCTCCCTTGACTGGATTGTGATCTCAGAGCCCAAGGCTAGTGTGATGGAGGAGGAGGAGTGTATGTGCCAGTACTGCACGCTGGTCCTGGGAGCCACACCGCCTTTCCTCCGACCGTGTCAGTGATAATGTGCTAATCTCACTCTCATTTTTTTTTGCCTTAGGAAAATTCAGAATTAAATTGCTCTTGTTATGCAAAGAATTTTCTGGTCATAGGGTATTTGATGTCTTATTCTTCTGCTGATTCAGAGAAGAAAAGGTTGTGGGTATCTGTTCTTTCTTGAGTTTCCAGCCCTCCAACCCTGATCCAGTCAGTGGTCATGCATCATACTAGGTTGTCGTATTGCTGTATTAATCCAAAATATCGCTTCTTTGTGTGTGTGTGTGTGTGTGTGTGTGTGTCTGTCTGTCTGTCTTGATTTTTGTATTTAAGTGATGTTACATAAACTAAGCTGTATTCTCCAATGTGTCCTACATTCTGGATTTGTCTGTTTTCATATGATTAGATTTTGGTTTAAATGTTTTTGGCAAGAATCTTAAATAGGTTGTATTTAAGATGAATAATTTGTACAATAAATTCTTCAGATGTGGGTGAGTGTAATGAGCATGTGAGTATGCCTTGGTGTCAGTAGGTGTCAGGGATGTAGGTTTGGGGCTTTGAAGCCTTAATCTGGAAGGGCATCTGTAAGTCAGAACTAGGATCTCAGTAGTGGGGACATCGGGTACACTTATGTATGTCAGGTTGTTATGACATAATTCCTATGGGAGTTAGTTCCCAAGTCTACATTTATTCATTTATCAACTGATTGCCTACTTTTTGCCAGATAATATTTAGTTAATTGATACAGATCACTGAGCAACACCCTCCCAGAAAATGTGCCTGCTGTAGTTTGGTTCAGTGTCCCCCAAAACTTGACATCTTAAAGGCTTAGTCCCTGGTGCTGTTGGGAGGTGGTAGAGCCTTTAGCAGATGAGTTCTGGTGGGAGGTCCCTGGCCCTGTAGGGCAAGCCCTTGAGGAGACTGGGACCCTGGTCTCTTTCCTAGTAGCTGTACATCCAGGATAGGAAGTAGATGCTTCTCCATGTACTCCCACTATGACACGCTGCCCTTAATGGTGGCCCAAATAATGGGGCCCAGTTTGAACTGGCACCCATACATCTGAGCCAGAATGCAACTTTTCTAAATGAATTGCCTTGGGTGTTTCGTTACAGTGATGAAATACTGACTTTGCCTTAGAAGAGCTGACATTCTACCAGGGAGATGCTGGCAGTGTGTATGGGATGGGAATTTCTGTGGTATGGTAACTGAGGGAATAAAAGCAGATTAAGGCAGTAAGGTGTTGGGGGAGAGATTGGATAATAGACTTACATAATCAGGTTGGGGCTTACTGAGAAAGATTTGAACAAAGACCAGGGTGAGGTGAGATTGTTAAGTCAGGTGGGCCTCTGGGCAAGAGACCTGTAGGCCGAGGAAACAGCTTGAGCAGAGGCCCAAGGCCAGCATGTGCCTGATGTATTGAAGGAACTTGAGGAGGGTGGTGTGATAATCAGTGAGGAGAGAGCGTATGGAGACGGGGCCACTGTGCTCTCCGGCATAGTGGCCTACCCTCATGCTGAAGGGTATACTTTCCTACTTTTACTTAGCGTAGACTCACTCTGTACTGGTTGTTTCTTTTCCTACCTTTACCCAAAGACCTGCACATGGACTTCTTACGAGACCTGGAGCAGGTTTTCAATAGGATGGCCAGGACCTGATGTCAGTCTGAGAAGTGAGTGGTACAAAAAGGGCAGCTCTCATTGAGTTTTCACCAGTATTTTCTCTCCTATGGTGGCCTACCCTCAAGCTGTAGGATGTACTTTTCCTTCCTTCAGAAAACTTAACTACCATTAAAAAAAAAAAAAAAAAAGAAATTGGATCAGAAAGGGAGTGGGCAGTTGGGTTGTGTAGGGCCTTGCAGAGAGTTACAGGGACTGGCTTATTCTCTTGACTGAAATGGGGCATTGTGGCATTTGATTAGAAGGATGGCATGGTCTGACCTCTGGAGAGTAGCCTGCGGTGAGGAGAACGGAAGTGTTTAATAGGCGGAAACTAGTAGGGTGTTTTGCATCTGAGAGAACGATGGTGATGGTGACTGAGGCGATAAGAATGGAGCTGGTGAGCATTGGTTGGTTTCTGGCGCTGTTTTGAAGTTAGGAGTTCCTTGTGAGGTGTTAGGAAGAGAAGTGCAAGGAGCTCAGGTTGTCAACAGCATGTGGTCTGCCTGTCCTACTGGGATCTGATGGTGCCACTTCACACTTCTCCTTTTGTGATTGGACTTTGGCCGTGTTGGGTCTCTCAGGTAACACTCGCAGCCTCCTGGTAAGGATGCTTTCTAACAGTTCAGGAGCTAGTACTGGTGAGCATGGCTTCCACCCAGCGGCCTGGCGGTAGTGATTCGGTACTGACACGGATGTGGTAATAGAGCGCTAAGCCAGTGTGAGCTTCCCGAGAGTGAGGTAAACAAAGGAACCCTGAAGCCCAGTGCACCAGTGCTAAGGAAGAGGCGGAGCGGAGGCGGCAGGGTGACTGAGGTGACACCCAGGGTGGCCGAGGTGGAAGGAGTTGATGTTGCTTCATTATTCATGACATCCCTTGGCTGTGGTTGCTGTCCCTTGTGACTGGTCTGCTCACTGGTGAATCTGCCTAGCATGCTGTGCTTTTCAGGTTGCCCTTTCTATGACCATTTGTTGATCACTTCTTTGAAGGCAACTCCGGCATAACATTGGATTTTCTTTTCATCTAGTATAGTGGTCTTGGCTTTTTTTATGAGGCCTCCGCACTCTCAGGTGAGTGGCTGCACAGTGTAATTGGATTAGAGGCTCTGTTCAGACAGGACCCTGGAAGAGAACATGGGATAGATGGTGTGCAGTCTCTCTGGTGCTAGCTGACTTTGGGGCAAACAGACTTGGAAGTGTGTCTCAGTACTGTAGTGGGTTTTCATACAAAGGTGCGTCTTTTTTTTTTGTGTGGAAATGTGTCTGAGAACAATGGTGGGCACTGTGTAGAAGGGAGTACAATGTGAAGTTTGCATGGGTGTCGTGTGCTGTACATTAGCAAGTAAGGAATGTGAAATGATCCTTTAAGTTCAGAATAAACAATTTGACTATTAGTCTGGCATATTTTAGGTAATAATGGCTTCAAGAGGGAGGAGGTTCTATACTGTTTTGGGTGCTAAAGCGTAACAGGATTCTCAACTGGAAATACTTTTTCACTGGCTTGCCCTACAGTACTCTGTCTGGTCAGTTTGTTCTGCTTAGATTTCCTCCTGGAACTCATGTGGAAAGTGCAAAGAGCTGCTTGCCTGGTGCAGTGGACTTTGCCGCTCCCTCAGCTGGCCTGTGTGGTCCTGATGTTCAGAAGTTGGACCAGTGCTTCGTAGGTTCAAGAACTTTGTCCTCACTTCCTGGGCTGATCATGTTTCAGAGTGGAGTCATGAACCAAGCTTCTAGGAGAAATTGCATTTCTGTGGTGAATCTGCCATGAGCAGACCCCGTTAGATGGGGCAGAATGTTCATATGGGGTGGGACGTGTCTTCTTTCTGCACAGGTGTCAGTGCTTGCTGGAGAAACAATGCCAGGTACACAAACATGAGAACTTACAAGCTCGGCTTACAGTAGCCGCCCATAGAGTCAGGTGGCCTGTGTGCTGGGTACCAGGAGAGTCCAGCTGAAGACCTGGAGCTCACTGCAGTGTCCTGTGTGAGTCCACATCAAGAGGCTGACGGGTCTGTGCTGGAGGCTGAAGGTGATGTCCAAGGTGAAGGTGACATCTGGAACTCCCAAAAAACCAAAAGTGAGCCTCTTAATTTCCCCTTCGTACCATTCAGGCAACAAGCTGCCCTAGGGTGGGTCTTCTGTTTTCAGTAAACCCTCTGAGCCATACTCAGAACTATGCTGATCCAATTTAGCTGGATGTTTCTTACTCAAGTTCATGCAGTCACTTAACTGTCACAGTAGGAAGCACACTTGCCCAGTTTTTTATTTTTTAATTTTTGATCTTTTTGAGACGGTCTCGCTATGCAGCTCAGGCTGGTCTTGAGCTCACTTTGTAGCCCAGGCTGGTCTCAAACTTGCAAGGATCCTCCTGCCTCAGCCTCCCAAATGCTGGGACTACAGGTGTGCGCCACCACTTCCGGCTTGGAAGATTGTTATTGAACTAGCGTGTGGCACTGCAGAGAGAAGTGAAACAGAGGGTCTTGGTAGCTGGTGTCGTGGCCAGTGTGTCATTCCCCTGTCTTGCTGGTGGGTTTTGACATCTTGGCTTCACTATGTGCTGTACTGTGTCCTCTCACTTCACACCATTTCTTCGCTGAAAGGACGGGAGCTGTGATTGGGATTTGGGTGTGTTGTGTCTCCTCAGGCAACACTTAACCAGCTGGTGGAGTATGTTTAACAATTCAGAGGCTGATTGTCAGGGACCATCGGCACTGCAACAGAGTAACACCTAAGGAACGTAATGGATTCAGCAAAACTTTGACCTTGTTCTCATTCTGGCAAAGTCCTCCGGTAAAATCTGCCTAACGTGGAAGTTAGCATTTTAACTTTTTATGCATGCATTTCTTTGTCATTAGGTATGGTCACACTGTGCAACTGGCAGTCTCTTTAATTGGTGACTTGTGATAAGCCTGGTGCAGGAAATAGAAGGTGGGTTAGCAGGAACACAATTCAGTCCATTGTGGCACAGGATGGAGCTGGGGCCAGAAGCTGGAGCACCAGTGGGTCTGCGCCTAAGCTTGGCAGTGATTAACCTGAGTGATTTCTCTCTCTGTTCTGGTGTGTGACAGCACAGTAACACGATGTCCTGTCTCAAGGATGCCACAAGAAGCAAATGAAACAGTAACTGGAAACATCAAAGTGCAGTGTCTGCCTAAGGGATTGTTTTCAGTGCTCTTGTTCTAATGTGGAAAGGGAGCTGAGGTTCTTTAAGTTTGAAGAGAATTCCTTTTTGTCTCTGGCACTTTAAAGAAATTCAGACAGCTGTGTCGGTAGAATACTCATTTTCTAAAGATGAAAAAGAATTTAATAAAATCTTTCAATGAAACTTAAAAATCTGTTGTTTTGAAAATGATGACACTGAGAGCATTCTGGAAAAATACCAAAATACATGAAAAAGAGAAAGTTGTACCATAACTGTCTTTAAGGTTTTGTTGTATCTCCTTTTAATTGTTTTCTCTTTCCATGAGTGTACACACACTTTTCTTATCACCCTTTATGTAATACATTGTTTCTTATCCTTTGCAGTGTTGATACTTGGTTCTTAGTATTCTACCCATGTTACACTTCTAACCATTTTTGTTTTAATTTGCTATAAATAATGGTACATGAACTTTTTTTATAGCAAGTTGAGGATTTTTCTCAAAATGTATCTTAACGAGATATATCCGGAGTAGTAGTGAGTAAAACCACGTAAGTATCATATTAATAATATGCCAGAAGGATGTATGCATGTTCAGTTCCACAAGCATTGTTTTCATTTTGTTATGAGTCTCAGTTCAGCTACACCTTCCTGTTCATTGCCATTGGTATCTCAGCTTGTGTGTTCAGATCCTTGTCCATCCATAAGGGGATTGTCTTATGTACCTTTGAATATTTTTATAAAGGACATTTGTTTTTTGTCAAGTATGCTGTAGGTATTTCATAGATTGCCTTTTCATTCCTTTCATGGTAATGTTTTCCTTGATAGTTTTCTTATTTTTAAACCTAAAAAACCCCCACCCTCCTTTCTGGAACTAGGCAGGCATTCCTTACAGTGTATTCTAGTTCCTTACAGTATATTCTAGTTATTGTCCTCCTGCCCGCCCTTCCATGTGTAGCATGGTGCAGAGTAAAATGTGCTGCTGTGGATAACAGTCGGAGCTCTTTTTGGTGTATCCCTGAGGTGAGGCTTTATTGTGCCCCGCCCCCCCAAATCCACACAAATCAAAGAGACAACCCTTAGGGTGTCATGTGGTCCCTTCTCTCGTTGCCTTTAGCTGCCTTCCTGTCCCTGGGGTCATGATACTATAGTCTGCCCACTTGCAGGTTTTTAGAAGAGCTAGACTCCTGGCCCTTTAGGGTGGCTGTCTACCTTCTCCACTTGCACAGTGCCCCAGCTGGTGGAGCCCCCGCCAGCGGCAGCTGCTCTGTTGCGAGGCCAGAGTCTGCATTCCCGGCCAGGCTGGGGTGACAGGGATCTCTGCGATCCTCTGCCTGTGCCTCAGCACTGGCTGGAGCTCAGGAAACTTCCTTCTGGTTGGTGGCTTTCCTCTCTTGCCTGCTCTGGAATACTTCACCCTCTCCTGTTGATTCCTTCCTCTCCCGCCCTGTTGAATGTGTCAGCTGTTTCCTGCTGGGCATATCTTGGGCATGATTATACCATCAGAGGACCTGGGGAAAAACCAGTCTTCCTGCCTAGTCAGTTCATTGTGAACTGAGCTGGTTCCTACCTCACTGGGAGCTTATGCATTTAAAAATAATTTGTCTTTTGAAGTAGTGAATATGTATATATATCAAGTGTGATGGGACACACCTGTAACCCCAGCATTCTAGGAGGAGGCTGAGGCAAGAGGGTCAGGAGTGCTAGTGCAGGGTGGGCAATTTGGCTACAGTGTAGTGAAACCTTGTTTGAAAATTTTAAAAATAGCCTGGGGATGTAGCTCAGTATGAAGACCTTGGCTTCAGTCCCTAGTACTGGGAAGAAGAAGGGGAATAAAAGGTCACAGGCAAGCCTATTCTTTGCCCACCACCTCCAATCCCTTTGCAGAATCTCGGCTTGGGATGGTTCTGTGCAGAGCTAATTACTTTAGAGTCTGGATTCCTCCAAATCTTTTTCTGTGGATTTGCATACATACAGATGGTCTCATACTATTATGTTACTTTTTGCTTTTTAGCCTAATAACGTACTTGCCACATTAACAATATGGATCTATTTGAGTCTCTTAAACTGCATCAGGATCTGGGGGCGGGCTGTGAAGCAGCTGCTCTGCCCTCCACCCCTGAGTTTCTGGCTGTTGGGGCGGCGCTAGCGGATGCACTTGCCTCAAGTTCCCAGTGGCGTTGCTGCTGCATTTCCGCACTTTTGAGAACCACTGCTGCAGCTGTAGACTGGTGAGACATTGCCTGATCAATGCTTGGGTCGTTTCCAAATTCTCAGCAGAATGAAGGCTGCAGTGCCCTTGCCTGTGCCCCTGGTGCATCTGTTCCAGGCTTTTCTAGGGTGACTATGGAAGAGTGGGATTCTGGGCACAGCCGTAGGGTACTTTGAGTGCCCTTAGATGTCCATTTGTGTCTCAGTTTGGCCGCAGCAATTTACAAATGAACTTGCATATAGCCCTGCTCCTGCAAGTTAAAAATAAATCCTATGGGGAGTTTTGATTGGACCTATGATCTTCCAACAGATTTAATTAGGGGACTCGATTACCTGAAATATTACAACATTAAAATTTCCTTTTCTCATTTGATAGGAATGGAATACAATGATGCTAATAATAATTATTATTTTGGTATTGGGAATCGAACTCAGAACCTTGTGCTTGCCAGGCAGGCTCTGTGCTGCTAAGCTATATCCCCTGCCGATGATAATTATTTTTACTTTGGGAAATCGTGATTCTCACTCTGCCTCCCCAGGCTGGGATAATTACACTGGAAGAAATATTCTAGCTGCTCCTTCAGGAGTCTGTGGCTCTGGCCAGCTCAGCTGAAACAAAGTAGGTAAGATCCTTACACGTGGTGCCTACCATGCTCTTACCTCATGAATGAACGCATTGTTTTCAGACTCCGGGGAGGGCCCGCCAGTGCACAGTGGTGCCTTGCCAGGGGAGGGGTCGTGTCAGCCCCACATGATCACCTTCGATGCCCAGTGCTGAGCGTGCTTGAGGGCGCCACTCAGGTGCTTATAATTGAAGTATGGGGGGGGGGGCAGGAAGACACAGCTGGACAGCTAGTTGTGAGAGGCCACAGAGTGGAGGAAATGTCATTACTGTCAGGAGTGAAGGGCTGTGAAGCCCCCAAGAAAGGAGAGATTCCGGTCTGTTCTCCATCAGGGCTCAAGATGCTTTTAGGACTTGAGGGAGGGCCTTTTTGGAAGCGAGGACTCTGTGTGAGGCAAGTAGGTAGTTAAAAGTTGTGTTCTAGAAACCTGCAACACCTTGGTATGTAGGGCTCTGAGTCAGCCTAGTGTGGAGATTATCCAGTTTCCATAAGAGCATGGGTACACGTTCTGTATTTGGTTTTTGCAGCCCACACTTGTGTGTTCCAAGTGCCTCATGGTAGTGTCTCGTACCCGCTTCAGGCCTATCCACAATGTCCTGGTTACTTTCTCAGCTTAGAAGTACAGTTGTCAAACAGGGTGTGGTGGTGCACATCTAAAATCTCAGCCCTCTGGGAAGCCAAGGCAGGAGGATGGCAAAATTGAAAGGTTCCAGCCCCAATGCAACCTCAAAAAGTCAAAATAAAAATAACCACTAGATGTCAGCTGTGCGTCATGCAAAATTCTTATCCAAACCCAGGCCCTTTAGCATCTGGCTGTGCTACACCTCCCCCCACCAACTCACCCAGTCTCCTAGGATGAGGGTGTGAGTGTTCTGGGCACTAGCCTTCTGTGGGTGGCCAGGGCAACTCCATAGTGCTTCTACCCCTTTATTTTCTGGTGTGCAGTTATGAAAGTGGAGCCTAGGTGATTAGTCCAGCAGCCTGTACCACAGGAAGGGCCCGAGTGCATCCTGGTGTGGGGGAGACTGGGCTGTACCTTCAGCTTCAATGCTGTGGACAGTCTCCTTGTGCCTCTTTTGCTCTAAAACAGTCTCTTACCCGCGCATGTGCCTAGTTTTTATTTTTTTCCCCTGTGACTCTGACACATTGAAGAGACCAGGGAATTGCTGTGTGCGCCAAGCTTGTAATTCTATAAGACTGATTGTCACCTATTGTGATTTAACTCATTGCAGGATATTCAGTGTTTCTGAGAGGCACTGCTGTTGCCGTACATTTCTGGAGTTCATTTGTTGCTGTGTGGTGTGCCCTTCGCGGCTGTGCTGCGATTTGTGCCCCTTTTGCTCATGGAAATTTGGATTGTTTCCAGCTGAGCACTGAGGGGTACACTTTCCCTCCAGCTTCACCCCATACGAGCTTTGTTTTCATTGTCATTCAGGTCAAAGTATTCTCAGAGTTTTCTCTTCTGATTTCTTCTTTGGTCCATGGATTACTTAGAAGGGAGATTTTAAATTTCTACGTATTTGGGGATTTTTTCAGAGATCTTTCTGATTTCTGTTCTGGTAAAACAATATATTCTGTTTTATTTAGTCCTTTGTATGTATGAGGTGTGATTGAAATGTACAGTGAATGTTAAATAAATAAAAATGATTATAGTAAAGGATACATTGCTATTAATCTGCCTCAAAGCACTCCCCCTCACTTTGAACACATCTCATTGTTTTGCCAATTTCTGAGTCCTCTTTTGAGAGTGTCTTTAGGAGGCGTGATAAGCAATACAGAGCGTGCTGCTGCTGAGTGACATCCAAAACGACAGGCTGGTAAAAACTGACAACGCGTCCTCATCCGCCTTACTCACCAGCGCCGGCACAGGCAGCTTCTGGCTCTTCCCTAAAGTCAGAATGACCATGAAAGATGTTTTGAATCAAATCAGGACACGGAGTCAGCCACAACAGAGCAACTAAAGATGCTCGTGAAAGAGGACTTCCAGAACTGCTGCAGAAAGTGCCAAGAACAATGGGATAAGTATATTTGAAGCAAGGGAGAACACTTCGAGGGAGATTAAAGGTAATGTGGCTTTTACTGTGATACATTTAAAAAATTATTCATTTTTTATCCTATTCCACGGTGAGACTTGTTTCACTACTCAAAATATGATTTGTCTTGGTGAATGATTATTGTTTAGCTTTCGTTTTATGGTGCTAGGGATCAAATTCAGGGCACTGAACATGCTAAGCAAGCTACATACCCACTGGGCTACATACCCTGAATCGTCTTATGCATATGAAAAGAATGCATGTCTACTAGTTTTGTTTTTGTTTTTTTTCAGGGGGTGGTTATTGGGGATTGAACCTAAGACCTTCACACTGAGCTTATCCCCAGCCCTACCGCCCCCCTTTGAGTCAGATTCTAAGTTGCCTAGGTTGGGTTTTAACTTGTGGTCCTCCTGTGCTGGAATTATAGACATGTGCCACCATACCCAACTAGGTGCATTTTTGCAGCATGTAGAAAGCTTTGTTTTGGGGCACATACACATTTAAGATCATTATATATTCTTGTTGATTTGACCCTTTGGTCATTATGTAATATTCATACATGGTAATATTTCTTGTTCTAATGTCCACTTTGATATTAATATAATTGCAGAACACTGGTGTTTATTTTTTACATGCTGTCTTTTTTCTATCCTTTTAATCTTAACCTGTGTTTTTAATTTCAGTATTTTTTAAAGCAGCACATAATTACATCTTGCTTTTTATCCAGTGTGATTCCTTCTTCCTTTTAATTTGAATTCTTAGACTATTTACATTTAATGTAAGGGTCCATATGATTTGGATTAAGAGTATCAATTTGCCATTTCTTTTCTGTTTGTTTCATTTGTTTTTTATTTCCCCCCTTCCTCTTTTAGAACTTTTAGATTGAATATTTTTACAATTTCATCGTATCTCCTCTATTGACTAGTTAGGTCTACTTCTTTGTATTTTTATTTTTTTGTGGTATTGGGGACTGAATGCAGGGGTTTCCCGTTGAGTTACATTACCAAAATAAAAAAAAATTTTTTTTTTGAGACAGGGTCCTACCTCAGCCTCTCAGAGTACTGGTATACAGGCACAGCTGCCATGCCTGGGACCTTCTTTGTTTTATTTTTAAAGTGAGGGCTCTGGGGTTTGTGATGTACATCACAATGTGCATGACCCTTCTGAGTTCCCTAGTGAGGAACCTGACTTACCATGAACTTTCTTTATCTTTTTCTTCTCTTTTCTTTTCTTTTTCTTTTCTTTTCTTTTTCTTTTCTTTTCTTTTCTTTTCTTTTCTTTTCTTTTTTTTGAGACAGGGTCTTGCTGTGTAATTCAGGCTGGCCTTGAACTCACAATGTAGTCAGGACTAGCCTCAAACTCTTGGTGATCCTCCTACCTCAAGGTGCTGGGATTACAGGTGTGCACTGCCATGCCTGGCTAGCATGGGGTTTCTTTCTAAGCTCTGGGAATCATTTACCTCACTGTATTTTGGTAGCTGTTTGTCTGACCTCCTAAATTTCACCCTATGTATGCACATTCTAGTTTTCACTAAAGGCTCAAGGAGACCTTGATGCAGATTTTTTTTTTACTTTGTTCTTGTTTTTGATTTTTTGAGGCTGTGTGGCTCAGGCCAGCCTTGAAGTCACTAACCCTCTTGCTTCAGCCTCCCAGCTGTTTCCCTAGAACTCTCTTTCATTCCAGCTGCCTCACTTTCTCTGAACTCCAGTCTCTGTCTTCTTGGATTTGGGATTCCCATTCTCTGTTCTGTGGACTAGAATGTGCCTCTTTGTAGAAAGCTAGGATTCCTATGGGCCTCACTTCATCTCTTTTCCTTTTCTCATGAACCAGAGTGCATACAATGTTACGGCAAATAATATCAACAAGTATGTAAAAGGAGAAGGGGGGAGGGAAAAGGAGGGGCATTAGAAAAAAAAAAAAATCCCAACTGTAATATGTACATGTAACCACTCCCCAAAATGATTGTAAACTATGTGAGTTGCAAACATGTACTAGTAAAATAAAAATTTAAAAATGCATACAAATTAAAGCCCTGTAGCTCTTACCTTGAAATGTCCTCCGCTAACTCCAGCAAAGGTAGCCATGAGCTGACCTAGAGTGCTGAGTTTCAGTGAAGAAATTGAGTATCACAGACGCTCTGGACTTGGTGGGGAAGATCCTGTGTCCTGCACTGGCTCTGTGGCCTTTCGGAAGCCAGTTTCCTCATCAACAAAGTGAAGATAAGAGCAACTCAGAAGGAGGCTCCAAAGGTGAAATAAAATAGTTTGAAATGTGTCCAGGGACCAGCACCACATTGGCATTCCGTGAAAACTTCCGAGATGTCATAAAACGAGTTGAAAACCATGGAGCTACTCAAGCTTCAAGGACAAGATCACTTCTTCCAGTCCTAAATACATTTATTTCTCCTTCATCTATTTTCCAGCTAGGGCCTCTCTTTGTAATAATCATTAGCTTTTTCCATAACAGCAAATTCAAGACTTCGTTTCTGTCTTAGACCATTTTCTGTCCTTACTAAAACAATACCTCAGCCTGCGTAAGCAAACAGGTTTAATGTTGAGATACCCCATCAATGCATCAATTATGTGAATAGGTGAATCCATTCAGGAGAACAGAGCCCCAATCACCTCTTAAAGGTCCCAACGTGCACATCTCTTAATATCTCAGAATGGGGGTTAATTATAACATGTGTTTTGGGGTTGGGGTAAACCATATTCAAGGCATAGTAGCTGCCTTGGCTTCCAGACTTACAGATGTGCTCTGCAGTCTTGAGCTGTCATTGCCTCCCTTCTCTACTTCCTGCTCTCCCCTCCCTCCTCTTCTTTCCTGTCATCTGCCTTTGTCATTGTGTCCATGAGGTTGCCACGAGGCTACCTGGGTCGCCCACACTCTCTTCCTCCTCCCAGCTAGGTGCACCCTAAAAAGAATATGTGCTGGGCAGACTTTCGGGGAGTGGTCCCCTACGTCCCCTCAGGGTCTCTGAGCACTTGGGCAGTGGCTAGTACCACTGGGTGGAGGAGACTGGTTTTATGTGGCTGTGTGAGCTCTGGCGGAATCAGCATAAGGACGATGGGATGTCTGCTCTGGACATTCTCCTGAAGAATGCGCTGCCTGCTGTTCTCAGGGAGACAGTAAACATCCACTTGTGCTTTAGGAGGACAGGTGAGGAAGGCTGTGCACGGAGTGAGTCTGGCAGATTTCAGCTGAGCTTCATGAAATTTGCAAGCCTTGTCCTGCAGACCACCTGGGGGTTGAGATTTCCCATGGACACCTTTAGTTCTAGTTTTAGCTCCATTTAGATAAGAGATCACTGGAGTCTGAGATGTCAAGACCTTTGCCCTGGCAGGACGTGGGAGAGGATAGCGGTTGCTATAGCAGGGTCAGAGGCAGGGGACTCTGGTTCTAGGTGGGCTGCTGTTCCAGGTGCAGAAGCTGGAAGCTGCAGTCACAGCAGGGGCAAATGATCCCAGAAGCAGGAGGCCCAAGGAGAGGTGGGTCATTACTGCAAATGGCCACTGGTGTTTATTGTACCCATGATGTCTTGTGTATAAAAGTAAAATTAGAAAACACAGCAACAATGTTCAGCCATGCACAGCAGCCCCAGCTATCTGACTTCAGGTGAAAGATGGCTAATACATAAGTGAGTGTCCCAGTGGGAGATGTAGTCGTGGTACCCACTAAAGGAAACAAAGGGAAGAACCCCGAAGACACTAAAACCCAAGTGATCTTGCAATTGCAGCCAGTGCAACAAGGGATTTATGAACTCGAGTTGCAGAACAACATGGCAGTTGTAGCAGTAGAAACTCACAGGATACACGAAATTGAGGCAGGAATTGATGCAAGCACTATAGAAGCAAATGAGGACATGGAACATGCTTAGCCCATAACTTCTGGGGAGAGCAAAGCCATCCTTCTCTGGAAGAAATCTGTGTGTCCAGGAGCAAATGTGAAGTGTTTCAGGTTTCAGGCTCAGCTGATCAGCCCCAAGCATGTTGTTCACCTGGCTGGCCAGTCTGTGCTGAAGGACTGAACAAGGGCCATTCATTCGGGTGGAATCATGCTCAGGAAAATGATGGACTCCGGACAGACTGATTTTTTGCCAGCACAACAAAGTGTGCTGCAGTATCTACAGAAGCAACAAGTTTGATCTTCTAGTTAGCAGCGCAAAAACTCCAGTGCCAGGACAGCAGACAAGTGGGGTGCCGACACCCACCTCAGCCAACGGTGGCATCACACAGGTCTCAGTCTCATAGTGCGTGGAGAAGGCGAGGATTGAATGGAACCTGGACCTTGCCGCTACTGTCACCATGGACACAGAGGAGGATGTGAAGAGAGACCGCGGGGAAATTTCAGAGGACACTTTGATGTCCTGGAAAGGAATGGCTGGTGTAGGGCTGATGGAAGAGGTGGGCTGCAGTACCCAGAAGGAAGGAGAGGAGCTGCTCAGGGGATTTCAGCAGCAGCTCCTCCAGGCTCCCTTTCAGGTCACAGAGGCTGCTGTCCTCAACAGTGTCACACGTATATTTGGCCTGATGGACACGCTCAGGAAGGTCCTGGACAACAGAAGAAACCAAGTAGAGTAGGGAAGAGCGGTTTCTCTATACCCTGACAGGGTGTTATCAGATCTGAGCACTGGAGAAGTTACAGTGTAGAACCTGACTCACCAGCAGTCACCAAGGTTAAAACGGACACTCGGAAAAGGAGTAGTGCTGGGCCTGTAATGAAAAAGCAACTACATGGCCCATCAGAAGATTTTTGCCCTGGACCAAGTCCTGTAACCTTAAACTTGGAACAAAGAGCAAAAGAAGCAAGCCCAGGATCATAGGCTGAAATCCCAGACCGTTCAAAATGTGATACAGGTTGGTCTCCACCGCTGTCCTGTGCCCTTCTCCTGCTGTCCAGCGGCAGCCCCAGGTCACAGTCATCTTGCTATCACCATCACCCACGGGCTCAGTCATTTTCCATGGGCCATCTTCCATTGGCCGCATCCAGCCAGATCTCCAGCCCTGTGACTGTCACACACTGCCTTCTGGCCTTCATTTTTAGAAAAGAAAATGCAAAAACAAATGTTTTAGACCCAGACAGCCTAGCATTGGAATTCAGATTCTGTGGCTTCTGGCTTCGAATCTCTGAAACCTGACTTTCCTCCTAGGTTCCTGCCTTTCCTACAGAATTACATAGGACTGTGTAACAGCCAGAGCACACAGCAGGCACTTAACGAATGCTAACTTCTTTCTCTGCGTTTGGCTTACCTTTTACAGAATTCTCCTAACAGACCCTCGGACATAGGCAGGGAAGATATTTTCGTTCTCATTGCAGAGGTGAGAACTGGGGTTCAGAGAAGTGTAATGATTTGCATGAGATCCGGGGGGCTGAGCCCGTGAGTGGTGGTGATAATGAGATGACTATGACCTGGGGTTGCGCTGGATAGCAGGAGAAGGACTCAGGACAGTATTGGCCCCAGAAGTTCTGACCACATATAAAACTGCTACCAAACTGGCTCTCCTGGGTTTTAATCCTGGCCCAACTTGCACTAGTTGAGCCTCAGCTTCCTCATCCACAAGCTAGGATTAGGGAGTCAGTACCCCAAGGTTTATCATGAGGATAAGTGCACTAGAACACAAAGTGGTAGCCCTGCTACTGTAACACTGAGCCAATAGGAGGAACTCTCTCGGGTCTGTTTTGGGATTTCCTTTGAGCATTCTGCGCACTGTCCTTCAGAGTTTCAGAGGTCCTGCATGTTAGCTCGAGGACAAGGGAGTTAGTCACTACCCACCTATGTCAAGCTACTTCTCCCTGGTCCCGAGAGTGCTGTGTTAGAAACCTTGGTTGGCCTCCCCAGAGCCAGGCGCCTGCCTGTGACCACTCCACGTCCACACCTGAGCTTGCATCAGCCCTGTCCCCGTGTGGCTCTGCCTGGCTGCCTGCGGCTCCAAGAGAGCATGCTCTTTATATTCAGGTGGCGACTGACAGGCTCCAAAAATTGATTTATATCCATGGTAACTGTCACCCAGGTGAATGGTGAGAAACGACAGTCCGTCCTTTCCATTCATATCAAACGGAACCAGGGCCCAGAAACCGTTAGGCCCAGCTCTCCCTCTGGCCAGCCATCCCTGGCTGGGCTCCTTGAGGATGATGTGTGTGCGTCTCCCCTTCGCCTCTCTCCGTGAATCCCTGGCCGGCAGCTTGAGCCTGTGAGCCTGCGTGGGCAGCAAGCTGGGACTGCAGACCCGGAAGGCTGGCTTCACGGGTAAGGGCCGGGACATTCCGGAGTGCTGGTCCACCTCTCCAGAGGGCCGGAGATGGCTTGGAGAGTCTTTGTGCAGTGAACAGTCATCTGCATTTCCTAGAGAAGGGGTTGGAGGGATGCGTGTGGGGTCCCCAGTCAACTTTCTTTTGGTGAGAAGACACAGTCTCTCTTTTCACTCAGAAGCTTGGTTAATGTCTTTGCTGAGCTATTCTTTTCTGACTGGTTTTCTTTCCCTTTTGTTTCTAATGCCTTATTTGCAGGGAGAGTGAGAGAGACAGAGACAGAGACAGAGAGAGAGACAGACAGTGAGTGATGTGAGACCTAAGTTTTCTAAATTTGTTATTTGGTTGTGTTCAAGGTCTGGGCCAGTTGCTTTGGAAATTTCAAACGGCTTCGAGCCGGAATTTTGCCATGTGTATTCTTTAAAACTCTGGTCTTAAGAAATGCTTCATGGACAGGTAGGTCTCCACGGTCACACAGATTTGGAAATCCCTTCGCACTGCCCCTCTGTTGGAGTAGCACAGTACTTACTGAATTTCCAAAGCCCTGAGATGGGGTGGAGCTAAGACACTAGCGCAGCATTACCCTCATGCTTCCCAAATTACCTTTACACAGGGCTGCCTCTTCCTTTTTACGTTCAGGTTTGTTCCACAGAACACAGCTGGGGAGAGCCTGGGCTGAGAGGCTCACTGGCCCTGGGGCAGGAGTGGCCAAGGCATGATTCCAATCTGTAGCTGTAGCCATCAGACCCAGCTGGAATCCAAGGAAATGGGTCTTCCATTTCCCACATTCTCCAGTTCCTCAGCTGTCATGGTTTTCGCTGGGTCTGAGGAAGGCGAGGTGGGAGGAGACTGGATCCTAGGATGGTACCATCAGGCTTCTGAACTCTTTCTCAGGATGGCGAAGTCGCTGCCTCCTGTGAAAGCCAGTTGTTAGAGCCCACTGTTAAGCTGATCCTGCTGTGCACAGTTAATTAGTGTCCCAGCCCTTGGAGCCACTGGGCCAAGCCCAAGGCCTCAGGGCTCTATGCTCTAAGTGGCTGAATGGCACCCCATGATCTGTGTCTTCCCCACTGCTCACACACTGACCTGGAGGCCCTCACCGCCACACCGGTGATGGCGAGAAGCAGAGCATTGCCCTCCCCGCCTGCTCAGCAGCCCTGGTCCAGATGGGTCACGTCTGTCCCTGCCTGCTCGCCTTCCTCTGAAGGTGGCAACTGTTATGTGTTGAGAAAAGTTCTTTAAGGTTTACACCAACGATGTGATTTGTGTTCACCTGGGTCAAATCTGTTTTTCAGGCTGGTGAGCAGGATTTGTCAGGCTTTCTGTTTCAGGCACGACATTTTCCTCGGCAGGTGGGTCTCTGAGTAGATTCAGAGTCTCATTGCAAATCTGTCCCAGCGAGCTGTCCCTCACAGCCGTCCATGGCCAGGCCTCACTGGCACACAAGGGATGCGCAGCACTGTGGCCGGAGGGCGTCAGGTTCACTGTCCAGTGGCTCAAAGGCTCAACTGTGCTCCTTTGTCCCTTGACAGTGTCCAGTTACAGGGGTTTGCTGGGGGTTTGGGGACCCTGTTGTAGGAAAGAGTAGCCTGTTGTATTGATAGGCTATTTTAATTCTTTCCTTGTCCTTTCTTCACTTTTTGTTTCCTGTGTCTCTGTCTCTCTGTGTCTGTCTCTCTTTCCCCTTCCCTCCCTCTCTCCCTTTCTGTTTGCAGAACTTTTCCCACTCATCTTTTTAGGGTAGGTCTAATGGTGACAAATTCTGTTTCCTTCATCTAAGAATATCTTCATTTAAAAAAATTTTGTTTTGAGACAGGGTCTCACTATCCAGTTCAGGCTGGCCTTGAACTCACTCACAGTGATCCTCCTCCTGCCTCCGCCTCCTGAGGGCTGGGACTACAGGTATGCTCATCTAAGAATATCTTCATTTGATCTTCATTCTTGAAGAATACTTTGGCTGGTTGTGGAATTCTGGGTTGACATTTTCCTTTCAATGTCTGAAAAATGCAGGGCTACTTTCTTTAGGCCTGTGTGGTTTCTGGTGGGAAATGCACTGTTACCCATCATGCAGGCCTCTGTGGACAATGAGTCATTTCTCATGTTGTTTCATGACTCCTTGGGATTTAGTTTTCCGGATATTGATTATGGTAGATCTTTTTTTTTTTTTCCCCAGTACTGGAGATTGAAGCTAGGAAGTTCTGAGCTACACCCTCAGCCCTTTTTCAAAAAGGCCCATGCTGGCTTTGAACCTCCAATTCTCCTGCCTCAGCCTCTCAAATAGCTAAGTGTGCCACCCTAGCTGGCTAGTTATGGTATATCTTTTTTATTTCTGTTTTTTGAGACAGGGTCTTGCTCTGTAATTGAGGCTGGCCTTAAACTCTTACGTAGCCCAGTCTAGCCTCAAACTCACAGCAGTCCTCCTGCCTCAGCCTCCCAAATGCTGGGATTATAGGCAGGTGCCACCACACCAAGAAGTTATGGTATATGGGTGTTCAGCTTCTTGAACTCGGAGATTAGTATCTTTTACCAGATTTGGAGAGTTTTCACCCAGTTTCTCTTGAACATTTATTTCAGCACTACATTCTTTCTCCCATCCTTGAATTCCTGTAAAACAAATGTTAGAGCTTCTCTTGTAGTTTCACACATCCCGGAGGCTCTGCTCATTTCCTTTCAGTCTATCTGCTGTTCCTATGGGATAATTTCAATGGTTCTGTCTTCAAGTTCACTAATTTATGTTGAGTTACCCATTTCAGTTGTGTTTTTCAGTTGTAAAATTTCCATTTGTTTCTTCTTTATATCTTTATTTATTTATTTATTTATTTATTTTTTGCCCTGAGGATTGAACCCAGAACCTTTGCACTAAGTTACATCCCCACCCCTTTCCATCCCGTCTTTATTCTTTTATTTTACTTTTTTTTTTTTCTTTTTGAGACAGGGTTTCGCTACGCAGTTCAGGCTGGGTTTGAACTCACTTTGTAGCCCAACCTGGCCTGAAACTCCCAGTGATTCTCCTGCCTCAGCTTCCTGAGTGCTGGGACATGTGCCACCATGCCAGCCGCTATTCTTTTACGTTGAGAAAGGGTCCTGCTAAATTGCCCAGAAAGGGCTCAAATTTGTATTCTCCTGCTCCAGCCTCCCAGAGTGCTGGGATTATGGACCCACACCCAGTTTATATCCTCCGCTTCTTTGGTGTGACTCTTTTTTCAAAACTATGTTTGAAGCATGTTCATAATTGCTCACCGAAACATTTTCATGATGCATTTCCCCACCAGGCCCTGAGGACACAGCCTTATACTGCTGTGCCTGGGTCTGGTCCCCACTGCGCCCTGCTGAGTACACACATGGAAATGTGTACGGATCCGAAGCGGGTGCAACATAAACTTATTGAATTTTACACACTGGAAATGTGAAAGCATTTTAAGCATTTCCTTTGCATATTCTCAATATATGTTTCTAATTGTTTTGTTCTCATGGTTTTTTTGGGGGGAGAGCAGTGTCGCTGTGTAGCCGAGGCCAGCCTTGAATGCATTGCTCCTCCTGCTTCATCCTCCTACATGCTGGGATTACAGGCATGTGCCACCATGTCTGAAAATTTATGCAG
>NW_004955469.1:10855823-10965934 GCF_000276665.1 Chinchilla lanigera
CCTCCCTCCTTCCCTCCCATCCATGCATCCTGTGCCATCCTTTCCATCCGTCCTGCTGTCGTATTTGCCCTTCAGCTCTTGCCTGTGGCTGTGAGGGTGAGTTGCTCTTCCTGACAGTTCCTTTTGGAGGGGATGGGGCACACCCCATAGGGGGGAGGGTTGACTGTTTGGGGAGAAGCCCCTGAGAGGCAGCAGCAGCCTTAAAGCAGCAGAATCAAAGGTCTCAGCCCATGACCTGTCACAGCCACTGATTTCCTGTGTGACCCTCTGGACTTCTGTGTCCTCATCTGTGATATGAAAGGTTTAGCTGGGCGCTCTCTGACTGCATGGCTTAGGCTGCATGTAGTATGCTGCGTTTCCCAGGGAGCAAGTTAGTCTAGAGGGGGAATGCCAGTTGGATGAGGCCTGTGTTGTGCCCTTGGCTGGGCCGGGTAGGGTCAGCACCTCCCGCTCTCACAGATGGGGGTTAGCCTTTGGAGGATGGTTAGCTACAGTGTAGGTCTGGTGTCACTTGTCCCCATTATCTGTCTCTCTGCCTGCGGTATGTGGCATATGGAGACTGCCAGCCCTTGTCCCCTTGTCCCCAGATTACAGGGCATCAGGCTTTATGAGACCTGGAGGTCACCCAGTGTTTGATTCCCTCATTTCACAAATGAGTTTGGAAGCCTGGGGAAGGCAGGGGCTTGCTGCAGACTAACAGGGAAGTTGGTGGCCAACTCTCTTGTCCACTTGTCTTGACCCTTGGTCCTGTCACATACTGATTACCCTTAGTCTGGGCTCACCTGAGCCTGAGGGATGGGACCCGGAGGCAGAGGGGAAGGGAGGCCCAGGCTGAGAAGTCCACTTCCTGGGGGTCCCCATGTGCTCCCTGCAATGCTCCATGTGACCTGATTGCCAACTATGGTTGGGACGGTTCTGGTTTACAATGTGACACTACCACCCAAGGGGATCAGAGCTGCCTCAACCTGCAGTGCTCGGTGCTCAGACTCTAGACTGGAGATAAGGCCCGGTCCTGGGGGAAGCCATTAGCATTGTAGGGAACAAGAGTTTAGCCTGCGAAACATCCCCTCCCTATAGCAGCCTGAGTATACCACTTTCTGCACATGTGCCCTCATCAGCTGTGAGCCTGGCTGCTGCTGGCTTCTAGAGATAGAAAACATAATAGAGCCACCCCAAGGGCTCACAGCCTAGGTGTGCAGGGCAGGCAGGGTGGGGTGGGACAGGTGGGCATGCATGGTGGGGAAGGGCAGGGGCCAGAGGAGAGGCTGTTTTTAGCCAGTGAGTACACATATCTCCCGGTGAGCCCAGGGAGATATGTGTACATAAGGGGAGGAAGGAGTGTGGCAAAGGCTTCCAGGGGGAAGGAAGAGTGAAGGCAAAGGCCAGCATAGAAACACCTGGCAGCCGCCCACAGATCCTCACCAAGGCCTTGTGGTGAGTGCAGAAGGCTAGAAGGCCACTCGTGCAGTCCAGCCAAGAGGTCAGGTGGCCTGCAATGGGAGGGTGCCCACCATGTCTACTCTTCCTGCTGCAGGTCATAGGAAAACTCTTTACGCTACAAGTCAACAAGGGCCAAGACGACCCTCAGTGACAGTTTTACTGAGGGATCGTGGTCAAAATGAGATCATTTCTCACTGACCCCCAGTCATCAGCATGGAAGTGTTTCTGAGACCTGGGTGGATGAGAGCTGTCCTGTAAGTGTCTGGTGGGGGCTACTTATCGGCCGTATTGCAGAGCTTGTGATTTTGCACCAGCCATTAGGTGGTTTCATTCCTTCCTTCCAGGAATCTTTTCAAAGGTTCTGGGGCTGTCCAAACCCAAAGGAAAACAGAAGGGAGGAGGGCCTGGTGCTGTAGCCCATAGAGTTCAGCCCTTGGTAGAGCAGGACCAGGGTGGTGAGAGGACCAAGATCGGGGTCTCCAGCCCACAGACCTTTGGGGAGTCCTTGGCATTACTTGGGCATGTCAGGGTGGATTCATCCAGGAGAGACACTTAAACTCTGTGCTGGTTTCCTCGGGCTGCCATGCTAAAGCCCCACAAACCGGGCAACTGAGATCCACAGAAACTACTGTCCCACAGTTCTGGATCCAGAGGGCTGAGCTTCCTCTCAAGGGATCAGGGAAGGGTGCTCCAGCCTTTCTCCCCACACTGGTATTCATGGCTTGAGCCAGCTAACTCATCTTCCCATGGTGTCTCCCTGTGTGTGTCTGTGTCCCAATCCCCGTTTGATAGAGGACACTAGTGGGATTAGGAGGCCTGCCCCACTGGAGTATGACCTCCTCTTTACTAATGACATGTGCAATGACCACATTTCCAAATAAGTTCACATCCTGAGGTATGGGAGGCTGGGAGTTTAACATAACCTATTTGGGGCACAGAATTCAACCACAAGAAGCTCTGTCCTGAAGGATGAATTGGGATTCACCACAGGGACAAGATGCGTATTGAAGTGTGAATTACAGCTGAGTACAGGTGGAGCTACCAGGTATACCTGGAGCCTGAGAGCCACATGCTTAGGGCCCGGGGATCCCTGTGCTTTCATGGCCACGAAGGTCCTCATGACCTTGTCCCCCTCCCTACTCCTTTCCAACAGGCCCCTTGCTCCTCTGTGCCCTGCAAGCTCCGACCCCTGGCATCCTTCAGAACCTTCCTTTCTCACCTGCCTGCTAGAGAGGGCTCTTTCCAGGCATGCCCACTCCCTCCAGGGGTCTGCCCAGGCTTTGTGAGGCTTGAAGATTCCTTCTTCAAGAAGGAAGGGAAATCTGGCACATGACTGTAACCTCACCTACTCAGGAGGCTGAGGCAGGAGGATGGCAAGTTCAAGATCAGCCTGGTCAAGTTAGCAAGACATCTCAAAATTTAAAAAAAGGATCAGGTGGGGTGGAGTGGGGTGGAAGGATATAGCTCATTCTACACTGCCCCTGGGTTTGAGCCTCAGTACCAGAAAAAGAAAGAGAAAACAAAAGAAAGAAAGAAAGAAAGAAAGAAAGAAAGAAAGAAAGAGGATCTGTGGGTTCTATTTCCTTCTAATAATACAAGAAATCATGGAAATTCCTGGGACCTAAGGTGAAGGAATTGGACAGAGGTGGTGAGAGGACCGGGACACCTTGGGTGAGTCACAGAGAAGCTTCGGGGCAGCCAGGCTCCCTTCCTGGCCAGCCCCTCCCTCCCCTGCAGGTTCCGGACTCTGCCACAGCTCACTGTCAAGGCCACAGTCACAGCTTAAACGTGAACCTGGCGAATGCCTGTGCTATACAGGGGTACCCTGAGTGTGCTTGCTTGCTTGCTTTCTTTCTTTCTTTCTTTCTTTCTTTCTTTCTTTCTTTCCTTCTTTTTCTTTCTTTCTTTCTCTCTCTCTTTCTTTCTTCTTTTTCTTTCTCCTTCCTTCCTTCCTTCCTTCCTTCCTTCCTTCCTTCCTTCTTTCCTTCCTTCCCCTCTTCTTCCCTGCCCTCCCTTCCCTTCCCCTTCCCTTTCTTCCCTTTCTTTCTTCTCTCTCTTTCTTTCTTTCTTTCTTTCTTTCTTTCTTTCTTTCTTTCTTTCTTTCTTTTTTCTTTCTTTTTTTAAAAAATTCTGTGGTACAGGGGTTGAACCCCAGGGCCGTGGGAACTGTGCCGCATCCCCAGCTCTTTTGTTTTTGAGGCAGGGTCTTGCTAAATTGCTACATTGGCCAGGCTGGGGTCACACTCCTGCTTCCGCCTCTCCTTGTGTGGGATTACACCGACCTGCGCCAGCTGCTGACTCCTGAGCCCGTTCTGAGGTTGCAGGGTGCGGGTCAGAGCCCGAGTTCCTCCCGGCTGTGCAAAGTACCTCCCCTTTTTAGGTGGCGCAGGCCCGGGCTCCTGCGGGCAACCTGCGCTTTCCCTGCGGCTCCGCACCTGGCACACAGTGTGACGGGGCGGCCCCCAGGGAAAGCTCCATGGTCCCAGGCGCAGAGCTCTGCGAGTGAACCAGGCGGCTGATAGCCTGAGTGGGAGGAGAGTGGAGCCGGGTTGGCCTGCGGGTCCAGGGCGAGCTTCCGCCTCAAGCCCCAGGAGCCCAGTAGGGCAGGGTTCTGGAAGCTTTGCCTCCTGCAGGAGGTGCACACACGCCCTTTCTGGACAGAGCTAAGGGACACCCACTGGTCCTGCTGGTCCAATTCCCCTCCTTTCTGGGTTTTCGCTGGTGGTGTGCCCACCTGTGACCTTGGCATTTTTCACACCCATCTTCCAGGGAAATTGAGTGCCACACACAAGATCTCTCCCCACAGGCCACTGCCCTGGGTCGGGTCTGGGGACAGGCCCGGCTGGAGGGCGCTCAGCAATGGGAGGCTGCTGTGCCCTCGCAGGTGGATCTGTCTCCTGCTCCGTACTACGCGGCCTTCCTCGGCCCCTTGTGGATCAAGTATTTGTGGGCAAGGCTTGGACGGCCTTCTTTGTGCTGGACAAATCACAAGGCTGTTCCAGAAACCCATTTAAGGCTGACAGCAACTCTTGTTGTCAGTAACCCATTTTACAGACGGGAAATGGAGGCTGAGAAAGGTTAAGTACTGGCCAGAGGGCCTAGTGCTGGACTCGGCCCTGCCTGGCTGCTCAGCCTGTTCACATTTCTGCCTCCTGGAGCAGTCTGGGAGCAGACCTGCATTGGGTTCAGAGGTCTCCCAACTAGGTTTCCCTCGCCCACAGCCCCTGCCCTGTGCCAGTCTGTACTTCCTTGCTGCGGTCACCGCACCATGTGCCTGGTGCTCCCTGTGGTGGTCATGGCCCTGAATGCCAAGTCAGCCACTGGAGTGCCCAGAGCCCTGGGGAGCCATGGGGACAGGAGGCCCAGGGGAAAAGCCTCCTGCTCCTCTCCATACACAGGGAGCCGCTCCTTCTGAGGGCTGAGAGCCGTTGCTATGCAGCTGTGTTTGTTCAAGGCAACCTTGCAGGGCATAGGAGTGCGCCAGCCACCGCTGTGGCTGCCCAGAACCCGCCCAACAAGAGGCTGCGGCCCACGGCTGTGAGGCTGGGCAGGGGCCAGGGCGGGCCGGGGGAGGGTCCTGTGCTTGCCTCCTGGGACCCGGCGGCAGCATTGTGTCTGGAGAGACTAAGTATCCTGGATTCCTCTGGTGACAGGGGTTTGGCCTCTGGACAGAGAGGTGAGAGGCATTGTGCACACCCAGCTGTTGGGGTGGGGGAGGCAGAATGGGAGGGCAGTCAGGACCACTGGGGCGCTGGGAGGGAAGAGAAAGACCTGACCTGGAGTAAGCACACAGGGCTCCCTGACAGAAAAGTCATGTCATGACGCAGAGGCTGCGTGACTGCAGGGAGCCCCTGCCCTTCTCTGAGCTTCCCTCGCCCACAGCCCCTCGCCCACAGCCCCTGCCTGGTGCCAGCTCTGAAGGAAAAGGTTGGACCTATGGCTCTTGAGGTGCTGCAAGCTGAGGATGGTCAGGCTGCCCTGGGCTGTCCTCTCCCCATGACTGTGTCACAGGGCCCTGGGAGTGCTGAGGGAGATACCATGCTTGGGTCTGGCATATCTGGGTAAGGTGCAGGTCTTGGAGGGTCTCTCTCTGGGTTTGAATTCTTGGGTTTTTTTTTTTGCTTTTGTTTTTGTTTTTGTTTTGTCTTTTTTTGAGACAGGGTCTTGATATGCAATTCAGGCTGACCTTGAGCTCACTTTGTAGCCTAGGCTGGTCTCGAACTCGCAGTGATCCTCCTGCCTCAGCCTCCTGAGTGCTGGGATTACAGGCAAGTGCCACCATTCCCAGTTGGCTTTGAATTCTGACACTGGCCTGTATCACTCTTATTAGCTATGTGGACTTGGGCTCTTTGCCTCTGTGAACCTCAGTTTCCCATCTGTAAAGTGGGGGTTCAGTAAAGCCTGTCTCACAGTTTCCATGGGGATGGGGACAGGATGGTGCACACCTGATGTGTTAGCCCATGTGCTAAGTGGAGCTCATGTCAATGCTGCGATCATCCCGGTGGAGATTATCCTGTTCCTTTCCAGAGCAGATTTTAGTCAGCCACCTCTGTAGGCCAAGGCCACATTGGCGGGGGGCCTGACCGGGCCCCTTCCCTGGGACCCTGTGGGAGGGGCCGGTCTGTGCTATGTAATGCCTCAGTGAAGGCTAGCAAGCAGACGGGTGCCTGGCCCACGTGGGGACATGAGGAACCCATGACTGGGTCCTGAGCGAGGAAGCCCCACATGGCTGTTCCTCCACCCTTGGGGACTCCTAGGATTGGCTCCATTTCTACCCTGGAGCCTGGGTTGCAGATTTGAGGGAGGGAGAGTGTCATGGACGATGACAGGCGGGGTGATGTCAGCCCCTCCCTCCCATTGCCTCCATCCTTGCAGGCGGAGAATGAACTGTTTATACAGAATAATTATGAAGTGACTGGGTGGCCACCACCCAAGTCAGGACACAGACTCACTGGCAGATCGAAGAGCCCACGCCATGGGCCCCATCCTTGTCATTCCCCTAGGGTGGCTCTCTCTCCTGATTCCCTTTTGATTTTCTCTAAGAGTTTTATCCCTGTATGCATTGCTCAGCACTCAGGATCATTTAGCCTTCCTTGAAGTTCATCTAAGTGGACTCCTACACTGCAGTGCTTTGGGTCTGGCTTCTTTCATTCACTAAAGATCTTGCCATGGGCATCTATGGTGTTCTACTAGGGCAGTAGTTGGTTTTTATTGCTGTGTCATATTCCACAGCATGAGCACACCACAGGGAATACCTCCGTGTCCCTGGTGGACATCTGCGCTGTTTCCAGATTTGGGCCGTACAGCCCATACAGCCGCTGGGATCGTACCTGTGCTTCTTTCCTGGATCACATGTATAAGACCTTTGCAAGAGTGGATACCAGGAGTGGAATTGCTGCCCATCTTGACTTGCACCGGGTTTTGGGGAGCAGCGATTGCCCCTCAATGTTCGCAGTTTCCTGGTTACAGGGAAGTTGGGCATCTGCCCTCAGCCTGCCTTCCTCCACACTTTTTGAGTTTTGGGTACCTCTGCCCTCTGCTCCGTCAGCCCCTCATTGTGCTCAACTGAACCCTATTTTTCTGTCCCCCCATTTCTCTGTCCCTCTCTCCGTTCCCCTTGGGAACTCAGGAACGCAGTACTCCTTCTTTGTCATTGATCTTCAAACTACAGACCTAGGTCCAAAGCAGCTGTGTGGAGGGCTGAGATTTCCAGATCTCTGGTTCTTGGCCTCACTCACATGTCTGTTGGGCTTCAGATTTCCCTTCTATAAAACAAGGACAGAAGAAAATGGCCCTCCAAGGAAGCCAGCTTGGTGTCCTAGGTGAAGCCTAGCAGGGATCCTGGAGAGGCACATGCGTGGCCCTGGCTCGTCCTCAGGGAGTTGACCTTCCTGTGGGCCTTTGGAAGGACAGGGCTGGAGCCTGACGTTCTCTGAGCTTCTCATGGGGCTCTTTGTCATGAATTCTGTCCTGGAGTGTGACAGTTATTCAGGTGCTAGAATCATGGTCAAAACTACTTTGTCAAGACATTGACTGGAAACGAGGTTTTATTTCTCCTCGGTCCCGTCTTACCCTCAGTATCTTTAAGTGTTCACAGGCTACCGTTTGAAGCTGTGAACCCAGCTACTGGAGTGGTCCTGGAACAGGCCGGCTGTGTGTATTTTGTTATAGCAGCTTGAACAGACTAATACTGCATGTGAGGCAGGCTCTCTGGGCCCCTGGTTAGTGCCTCATTTACCCTGAGGGGATTAGCTGACCTCAGTCCCACCTCCAGCTTAAATTTAATGATGAGAGAACCAGGTACAGGCAATTTTGTTCAATTAGTAGCATGCATTTGATTAATCTCTGATTTGTAGTGGTATCAACATGGTTTATACAACTAGGAGCAGGTTCAGAAGGTTTTGAACTTTGGATATTTATACGTAATTGTGTACCATTTGTCATGAGGGTCACAGCTTACTCATACAGCTCCTTTTGTGAATTAGAAAAAGATGTGTCATTTATCAGAAAGGGACTATAGTAAATGTACGAATTTGTAATGTCTGCAGTGTGAATGGCATCCCCTTAATTATATGCCCTTGTGCCATGCTCAGCCTGGATCATAAAACATGGTGGCTCTGCATGTCACTTACTTGATTCCTTTTAAAAAACAGTCTCAGTGCAATTTTTCCTCACTCATAGGCTTTCCCAGACCCTTTAGCCAAAGGTTCTCATATCAGAATTCCCTGGTTGGGTGTTGGGTCTGTACAAATACTCCGGCCCTAAACATACATGTATGCAGCCGTACTTGACTTCTTCCTGTCCACCCATTTCCCCTCCCCCTCCACTGAGCTGCTATTGGACACGGAGGTCACATTCCCCTGCTGTGCTGCATCAGGCTCTTGATCACTCACCTCACCCTGCCCTGGGAAGTCATTATTACCATGTTAACTGCCTCCGTAGAGATTGTCCTGGTAAGAAGGGCTCTCTTGGAGCATTTCCCAGCAAGGTGGCACTTGATCTAATGTTCTGAGTGTCCTGCCCAGCCTGCTCACTGCCCTCTGCTCACCCTGTTCACTTGGCCACTCAGCCTCAGCCAGGCTTTGGCAGCTTCTGGCCCTGAAGACTCTCAAAGGGAACAGTTCTCCCTCCCAGGACAGCTGGACACAGCAAGAGGATGGCTACACAAACAACTACTTTGTTGGCTGCGCCTTACTGAGCATTGCTAGGGGCCAGACTCAGGATTATACAGTTTTCCTGTTTTTTGAATACTCTAAGTAGTTTTGCGAGACAGATCTTATTATCTCCATTTTGCAGTTGAGCAGAGACGTTTAATAATGTGCCTGAGGTCAGTCAGTAGCCTCATCCATCTGTTGACTCCCGAATGCAGGCTCGAAACCCTTTGTGCTCAGCCCCCGAGCAGACACCCTCTATGCTGACTCTTCCATTTGGTGACTGTGGCCTGGTGCAGTTACTGAGCTCTCCGAGCCTCAGTTGTCTTGATCTATAAACTGAGGGCAATGACATCTACTGTGTTGCTCTACTTGGAAAGTTTAATGCCATATATTTGGAAGCAGGCAGGGCAGTGCCCGGCACATTGCAACAGGGAACTGAGAAATGTTCATTTCCTTCATGTAGTTTCTTTTCAGCAAGACTGATTGTGAAGGTGTGCTCCCATTTTTTTAACTCCTTCATGATACAGACCTGTATTGAGTTAGTACTATGTGCCAGGCACTTTGTATTTCTTTATATTCCTGTGCGCTGCTAGCTGACCCACACCTCATATTGTCTGGAGGACAGAGGGGTTACAGGGGTATTGACCCCGCCTGATCTCATGGTGATGGGAAGGTGGCATCTACAGCCAGAGGGGGGAGCTCCAGAGTTGGGGACACCATGGCGTGTGTGTTCTCTGTGCCCTGTTTTCCAGCTGGCCCATAAACTGCTCACAGCTGGAGCCAGAGCCTGAGTGAGTGGGGGCCTGGGATGTCCCCAAATGACAGCCATGGGTCTAAAAGACTAATGGTGGTTGTGGGCACTGAAACCCAGGTTGGTGAGATGACCCTGGGACCCAGGTCTAGAAGTGGAAGACTTTACCAGGACAAAGGTCATGGTAGAAATCAGCCCTGGCCGCAGCTACCAAAGATGGAGGGACCTGGGGAACTGAATAGAATCGTTTGCTTTCTCAGGCGTCAAAGGCCAGCCTCTGTGGCTGCTTCTGAACCTCTCTGGTTCACAGTCCTCCTCTCAAGCCCGGCAGGCAGGCAGAGGTGCCTCCAAGTCACCCACGGTGTCAAGGCTTCCAGCCTGGCTGTTTCCCACTTCCTGTCCTCTCCCTCCCACCTGGCCCTGTCCCCTCTGCAGTCAGCCCTGTTCCCCTGAGACCCTCCCCTCTCCAGCCTCCTTCTCCTATCAATATACGCTAGCACTTCCTTTAAGAAAGCAGAGACCAAACAACCAACAAACAATACACAGCTTCATCCACCCTCCATCCCTTTGCAGCTACTACCCTGTCCATCTCTCTCCTGCCGGTTTCACCCAAATTTCCAAGGGGTTGTCACACTTATGTGTCCACTTCTGACCTTCCTTCTTGACTTGCTCCTCAGTCAAGCGGGGAGAGACATGGAGCCCTGGGATGCTTTGTGACTCCCCTGGGAGATCCAGGGGAACCATCCAGAAAGCAGTTGGTCTGAGGCCAGAGAGGGAGGACCAGGATAGACAATAGGTTTGGAAATCTCCATAGATAGATAGTGATGGGAGCCTCACAGCAGATCCTGTCCCTGAGAGGACTTGGACACACGGGAGCACCCAGAGCCAGGGAGCAGCTGGGCAGAGACAGGCAGAGGGAGGGAGGCCATGAGGGACACGGAGCCAGGAGAGGCAGGGAAGCTGTGGGAGAAGAGAGCCTGGAAGTGTCACCTCACCAAAGGGCAGAAGTGGGGAGCCAGCTGGGTGTGACCACTTGAGAACTGAGTTCTGTGCATTTGGGGGCGGGACGTTGTGTGGCCAAGGAGCAGGTCTCCGCCACTCACAGCTCTCACACAGGACGTACTTGCTTGTCCGGAAGCAACCTTGGCAACCTCCTCGTGGGCCAGTTCCTGGAACATCCTGCTCTGTAGAACCCCTAGCGGAGTGATGGCAAACCTTTCAGATTGTTCAAGCAGCCCAATGTTCAAGTATGTCCTAGGGCCTGAGAGGTCAGAGTCCCTCCCGAAAGGGCTCTGCTTGATGAGGGCTTTGGCAAGCACTGGAGTGGCTCTGGGTTCCTTTCTGCACTGCTGGTGTCCCTAAGGCCCCGAGGAACTAGGGCTACCTTAGGGTATTGATGCTCTGACTCTGAGAACGCTGCAGGAGGGGGCAGCTTGTTCAGAAGGCCCATCATTGTACTGTAGTATCAATGGCCGTTGAATCTCCACATCTTTAGGCAACTCTAAATTGTCTCTTTAGCCTCCTAGAGAGGGAGTACTACGCCACACCTCCAACCCTAAATATTGCTTTTTTACCTATAACTTTCATAGGAAGTATATCCTCTGGTCAGAACTATGGGTAGCAGGTAGGACCTGCAGCTCCCATGCCTCCAAAGCCCTGGACTCCAGCTTATTGGCTTTAATTCACTATGGAACGTCCCTGCTGGGCCTTACTGACCATGTGAGCCTCTTCCTAAGCTGCTTGAGCTGGGCTTGGTTCCTGTGGAATAGAATCTCCCACCACCTTGTTTGAGAGTAGCACTGGTTCTCACAGACATTCACAGCTGCTTTTGACACCAGGTGGCCAAAGCCTTTTTATCCCAGTATTCACCAGACAGCAGGTTGCGTGAGGATGATTCTCTTCAGCCAGAGAACGCAAGTGGCTTGATGTGCTAAGTGGGGAGACTGGAACAAGACTGGGCCAGGACTGGGCTGGGTTGAGCATAACCCGTTTGGCCAGAGGGTTGCTAGGTGATGCTCTGTCTTCTGGGGCCAACTAGGGGCTGGGCCAGGCTGACTTTCAGGCAAAGACAAGTTTCTCAGTTCCCAAGTTGGAATCTATTGCTCAACAACAGGGAGTTGACACAGTATGCTGACCTCTACCTGGGTGGTACCTGAAGGCAGGTGCTCTCTGTATAGAAATTAGGAGATGTGGCCTGGCTTTACTCTAATTTTACTGATAATCAGCCTTGGCTGTCCACGTTCCCACTTCATCATAAAATTATGTGAAGTGACAGTGACCTATGCCACAGGAAATTGGAGTCATGTCAAGGGCAAGAGCTCACGGCTGACCTCAAAGGTGCAAAGGAGGCTGGGAAGAGGCCTGGGGTGGTCAGATCTGGGTAGCAAGACCAGATGTGGGTGAGAGGGCCAAAAGAGTTATGTGTTCAGTAAGATAAGAGTGAGGGCTGAGAACATGAGGATTGAGACAGACACAACCCAAAAAAACCAGGAGAACCGGTGTGTTACTTTTGTTCTTATGACAAAAGACCTGAAAGGAAAACTTTATAGGAAGAAAATGGGTTTTGGCTTGAAGTGTCAGGGGTTCCAGTCCATAGTGAGTGGACTCCATGTTTCTCTGCCTGAGGTGTGGCAGAACATCGTGGTTGAAGGGTGTGTGGGACAGGGCTTTTCCTAGCAGCCAGAAAGAGAGGAAGGGGCTGGGAATGAGACCTAGCCTTCAGAGGCACCCCCCGTCCAGTGACCCACTTCCTCCCGGGCACCATCTCCTGAGAGCCGCTCAGTTCTGAACTCATCAATGCATGAACTCACTGATGAGGACAGCGCCCTCCTGATCCGGTTACCTCTTTAGACCTCACCTTGGAGCACTGCTGCACTGAGGAGCAGTGCATGAGTGCATGATTCTTTGGGGGATACTTCATATTTAAACCAGAGCAGTCAGTTTCTGGGGAGACCCCACCACTGAGGTGATGAGGATGAGCACAGAAGTTCAACACTCACCATGAGCTTTCAGAGCAGCTGGTGGAGTGAAGGGCTTTTGAAGAAAATAGGAACGAATGAAAAAGTGTTCAGAGTCTCACCTTCCCTGAGACCCCTGAAGGATCCATCTGCAAGTGACAAAGTATGGCAGGCTGCTTGGGTTTTTCTGACATTCTTGATTATGAAAGGTCAAGTGGTTTTGGGACATGGAGCTTGTGATGTCTGAGAAAGTTTGGGTGTCAGAAAAGACATCTCTGTATCCTTGGGCCCTGTGGCAGACTTGTCACTGCAGCTATGTTAGCTGCTCTGGGCTTTCTGGGTGGTGGTTTAAAGTATTTGTTGCTCATTTGTACCCCAGGTCCCTGGATGTCACAGGTCAGAACCCTCTGGACCTCCAAGGCCTGTGCTCAGGGCCCAGGAATCGCTGCTGTCTCCAGACAGCCTCGTGGGCACCTTCTTTCTCCAGGGCATGGGTTCCCGTGACGATGTCCCCCCAGGTAAGGGGCACTAGGGGGCATGCTTCCTAGTATTTTACAGAGTGGGGCCTCCCGTGGATTCTCTGTCTGGGAGATGTGGCCAGGGGCTGTGCCTTTTCACCACTTTCAGCTCTTGCCGTGTGGACGGACCTTGGGCCTCCTGCTTGGCAGGCTGGGTGGCTGTCTGGAAGAGAGGGCTCAGACTGTCCTGGGCACTCACCTGAGCTTTGCCGTGACTCTGAGGTGCAGTGGGGTGTCTCCTTGGGGCTGACACTGCCCTGTGGCTCTGCAGGGGTGTGGGCTGGCCCCTTGCCAAATGTAGATGACCTGTTTCCTTAGCTGCCCAGGTAGGGGAGCAAGAACTCAATGCAGGGGCTGGGGGTCCAGTCCTGGTTCTGTCTTTGGGGAACCAGCTCTGAGCCTCAGTTTCCAGCTCTAGGAGGACTGGCTCTGCCCCAGATAGACTGGATGCTTATGAGGTCAGAGTTGTTTAACCCCCAAGGACCTAGGAGAGGGACCAGATGACCTTTGCAAGGAAGATAGAGAACCAGGATGGCCAGAGCAGGGCAGCTCGGCGGCAGGGCCCATGCTCAGACAGACACCCTGGGCTCTGATGCGTTCTTATGAAAGCGTCAGACCACGTCAGACCGCCTCAGCTTTACACTGCAGTGGAGAAGTGAGAGATGCTGAGGGCTCGAGAAAAATCTACAAGTCTAGAAGTAGAATGAGGGTGTTGTTTGAATTCTGTGTTCAACCGCTTTGCTTTACTGGTGGAGGGACTGAGACTCAGGTTAGCTGATTTCCTTGAGCTCACACAGTGACAGAAATGGGAACCTAGATTTCTGAGTGCTGGTCTCGGGGCCTTCTCCTGGGGATGAAGATGTGTGTGGGGTTCTCTGGGTGGGAGGTTAAGGCCCCATGGTGGTTCTGAGGTGCCTTGGGAGGGGCAGTGCCATGAGGGAGCAGGGCTGACGTGTAAGTGCCTGCTGCAAGGTGGGTACCGAGGAAGCCACAAGGCAGGATGGAAGCTCCTGAGGAGGAGAGTGCCACGGGGAGGTGTGGCTGGGTGTGGGGCCATAGAAGGGGGCGGCCTCTTAAAGGAGTGAGGCCTTAGTTGAGCTGTCTCTCGGCCCTTGCCCGGCTCTGCTCCTGTCTCAGCCCAGGCACCCCTCCCTCAGGGAGCTCTTCACTGCTCCTGCCCGTGACTAGGGCTCCCAGGCCTCCCACTGCCACTGCTCGCTCACTCATCACTGTGTCCTCCACCAGCCTTTGGGCCTCCATGAAGGCTGAGTCGGCTTTGCTCAGCCTGTGTGTCCGGGTGTGGGGGGCCAGAATCCCTGCACAGAGCAGGCGTTAGTGAACGTCTGCGGGGTGACGAAGGATGCCGTCAGAGCCTGGGGAGCTCAGAGGGAAGAGGGAAGATCTGTAGGCTGCGCTGATGCAGAACTTGGTGGCCAGGTAACGGAATGCTCTGTGTCAGCGTCATCGTCAGACTCCCTGGGCAGGCTGTTGCCTGAAGCAGGTGGCAGTGAGGAAGTGGCTCAGGGACAGCCGTGAGTGTGAGACGCATGGTGACAGAGGCTACGGCTGTGCACGACAGGGGTCAATGTCATTGGGGGAGGCCCGAGGGGACCCCATGTGGGGGAGAACAAAGGCCTGGCCTGGGGTTTGGAGCAAGCCTAGGGGGTAGAAAGCAGGCAGAGAGGCAGCAAGCGAGTGGGGGAGGAGAGGGAGCTAGGCCAAGAGGCTGGCAGCAGGGTAGGTGGGGTCCTGTGGGGAGGGCAGCACTGCCTGGTCAGTCTCCCACCGGTAGGCCAGGCTCCTGAGTCAGGGCTGGGCCGTCACATGCCCTTAGCACTTCAGGCAGGGCCTTCAAGGCCAAAGGACTCAGGAATTGGGGATGGTGTTCTCAGTTCAGGCCTTAGACGACTCTAAAGCGTGTCTCTCCTCTTCTGTCCCCAGCCAAGGTTCTGGCTCCGGTGGCCGTGTACTGTGGGAGCGTCCCTAGGACCAGGGCTGGGCCCCGCGTGCCCCTGCCTGCAGGCATCAGCGCTACTCTGCCAGCTTACAGCCCAGGTGAGATGGGAGGGCGTGGCCTGGTGGTCTGGCCACACTAAGTGGCCTTGGAGGACTTTGGTGGAGGTTGGAAGACTCCTCCTGACAGCTGCCCAGTCAGGGCCACTGACCACAGGACAGAGCTTGGGCCTCGGCCTGGCAGGGGGAAGTGAAGGTGTTGGGATGGATGCCCAGGGTGTTGTCAAGCTACAGTGGGTGGTTTTTGTTTATTTTGTTTTGAGGTGGGGTCTTGCTGTGTTCCCCAGGCTGGCCCAGGACCACTGGGTTCAAGGGTCCTCCTACCTCAGCCTCTCAAGGGCTGGGACTATAAGTGTGTATCACTGTGTGGGTATTATTTTTACTGTGGCCCTGGCTGCAAATGCCTTTTGGTTTTCGCACAGGTTCTTTCAGCTCTGGACCTCAAGGGATGGGGCTGCCAGGCATGGACACCAGGAATGGAGGGCTGGCTCTTTTGGGAAACTGGGGGAGCCCCACAAGCCCCATGAGGACAGGGCCTTGCTCTGTGGGGTCTGTGTCTCAGGACCTGGGAGAGGATCAGGCCCTGGGTAGCGGAGATGGGCCCTGCTATTGTGTCGGCGCTGCTATTGCGTCAGCCCGGCTGTGACACTTTTCTCGTCTCCACCCTAGCTTCTCCACCACCTTCTGCTCCAGCTTCCATCTGCAGACTTTTTTCAGCAGAGCTCCATCCCTTACTCCGGATGGGGAATCTGAGGGTTCTGTTGGGCCAGCTCCCTTACAGGCCTGCGGCTGACCCAGAGCTTGGCTCCGCTTGTGTTGTGAGGCAGCTGTAGTCTGTTATCTGCGGCTCAGGTGCTGGGGCTTCACACCCAGACTGCATGAATAATTGGTGGACTCCTGTCCACCTCTGGGCATGACTTGTTGCCAGTCACCTAACTGCCGGGCTGTGGTTGGTGCGCATCAGTGCTGGAGGGACCTGCATGCGTTTCCTGGAGGTGGGTGGATGTGGCCTTGGGCAGATGGGCTCCCCTTCCTCAGGATTTGTGGTCCCTCATCTGTGCTGTGCTAGTGCTGCATATTGATTCCCTTTTCTGTTCCCTGAGTGTCCTGTGACACAGGTCTTGCTCAGGCCAGGTGCTTCATAGACACTGCTGAATGTGTAAGTTGCCCTCTGGAGGAACTGGAATGCCAAGTGACTGTGCCATGGAAGCAATGCCAATGAATTTACCAGTACTTGTGCTACTGTAGGCTAAGTGCCAAGTTAATATATCTCTGCCCCCCTCAGCCTCCATCCAGCCTGCACCAAGTGTCCTGCTGAGCAATGAGAAGCCATCGCAGCCCTTGAGTGGATGTGGGGACCCAGGCAGCGTCACACTGGCTGGCCCTTTGAAGGGCTGGCATATCGGGAATGGCCACCCCAGGGACCTTGCAGCTCTGTCTTGGGGGCCTCGCCCCCAGGTGTCTGTCACCTTGCTGGAGTCAGAGGCCAACAGTGTGGCCAGGGACACCACCCAGATCAAGGACAAACTCAAGAAAAGGAGGCTGTCGGAGGGCATGGCAGCATCTTTGCGAGGTGAGCCCTGGTCCCTGGCGCCTGCCATCCCCCCGCCCCAAGGTCAGGGCCCTTGGGCCCCTAGGCTGTGAGGATCAGCAGGTGTTCCAGCAACTTGCTGGGGTTGGCTTCTGTGTACCTGCCATGGGGTGCTGCTGTGCAGGGTGGGACGGGGCAGGGGCCAGGGAAGATGTCCACCGGACACAGAAAGTATTACCCTAAGGGTTGCAAGTATAGCTCTGTCTTTCAGGCTGTGATAGGAGTGCCAACACAGCTATACTTCATTAACTGCAAGTAGAGGAGGAACAGAAGGAATTGATTGGCCCTCATCCCATGCCAGGCACTGGCTTGGCATTTTATAAGTGGTGTCACTGAGTCTCTGTGAATATCCCATTTCACAGAGGAACATGTGGTGTCAGACAGACAGTGACGTGCCCAAGGTCATATGGCTTCTATCTAGGGCCAGAACTTGCTGTCCTTAGTCCCAAGCCGAGAACTGGTTTTGTTTCCCTTCCTACCCCACTGCCTCGGAATTGTAAATGGGTGGCTTTCATTGCGAGAGGATGGTCAGCACCATCAGTCTGCTGATGGAGTGGGGCTGGGGTCATCCATTCTGCCTTAGAACGCCAGGCTTGGGTGTAGCCGCCACTCTCCATTCCCTTTGGACTAACTCATTCCCCTTCTCCACCCCTGTGCAGCCTCTCTGGATCTTGGGGGAGGCCCCAAAGGAGTCCCTTTGCGGAGCACCGTCCCCCGCACCACCTCCCAGAGACTGCTGAGGGTGCCCAGGCCGATGCCTCCCATCCAGAGCATCCCTACCACCCCTGAAGCCAGTGGAGCCAAAGAGAAGGGCCTGGACCTTCCCGGGAGCAGGCAGGGTGCCCAGGAGCTGAGCGCTGGCACTCAGGGGGTAAGGTGGTTCCACGGTCTTTCCTGCAGCTGTCCTCTGTCTGTCTACCCTTTCCATCCAAACCCCTGCTCCTGTACCTTGAGCATCCCCGCAGGTGTGCTGGATGCTGTCCTCAAGGATGGCAGTAACACTGGAAGAGGTCTCACCTTCCCTCACCCCTCAGCACACAAAACCTTCATAGCTGACCCGGAAGCTCTGGAGGGGCAGAGGCCACATGACCCCTGGAGTCGGTGGTCTCCAGGCCTTCCTTGGTCTTAGTATGCTGGAGTTCTGCCTAATGTCTGGCCCTCTCCTTTAGGGTGTATGGCAGTGGGGAAAGAAAGCTGGGCTGAGGTTGAATTTGGGCTCTGCCCCTCACTGGCTGTGTGGGTTGCCTCTCCTTGGGCTTTAGTTTGCCCATCTATTAAAACAGAGGTTTGGATCAGATATTTCTGAGAGTCCTTCCAGCTCTGACATTCTAGGTTATTTCTGAAATGAGAACGACAACAACAAAAACAAGTAGTAATTATAATAATAAGAAAGCTTGCCAGGTGTCTCAGCTGGAGTGCTGTGGATACACTGAGCTTTCTGGGGGTCCCTGTGCGGCTGAAAAGGGAAACCAGAAGGCACCTCCCGGCAGTTGGCCCCAGCCTGTGAGGGCTTGGAGCGGAGCATCGGAGTGGGAGGCTGCCGTGAACCAGAGCCCTCCGCTCCCAGGTGCAGATTTCCCGGCAATACCTGCACTGCAATGACGAGAAGATGCAGAAGTCACTGGGAGGCATCGTGATCCCCCCCATCCCAAAGGCAGGAGTGTCCGTGGGGACCTCTTCCAGCAGGCCTGGCCCTCTTCCCAGCCCCTTGGCTCCGGGCCACGATGTCCTCACGGGAACAAGGCCTCCCCCCACACGGTAAGAGCCCCGTGCCAAGCCTTGCTGTGTTTTCTCCCCCACCCCCAAGACCCACTGGGGCTGCTCATGTGCCTGGGCACAACTCTGGGATGGCAGCATGTGGGAGGCAGAGGTGGAGGCTGCAGCATTGCTGCCAGTCTCTGATCATGAGCTCCAGCAGGCTGGGTATGAGGGCGTGACAATGTCTCAGGCCTCTCTCCTCTCCCTTTTCTTGATGTCTGTGGTTGCTGTAATGATGAATAAAATACAAATTATTTTGGAGTATGACTGAACTCATGATAGCTCTTTGTTGTTATATATTTTCTTTTTCTTTTCTTCTTTTTTTGGAGACAGGGTCTCACTATGCAGTTCAGGCTGGTCTTGGGCTCACTTTGTAGCCCAGGCTGGTCTTGAACTTGCAACGATCCTCCTGCCTCAGCCTCCCGAGTGCTGGGATTACAGGCGTGCGCCACCACACCTAGCCTTTTTTTTTTTTATGTGTTTTCTTAATTGTTGGATACTAGAAGTATAGCCCTTATTGTGTTGGTGGGGTGTAGTCCATAAACCTTTGAATTTAAAAAGGTGTCTTCATACCCCCAAAAGGCGGGGACTCAGAAGGGTAAGGGAGCGCTATACTGCGATGAATCTGGGTTTATGGCTCATCAGTAGGATAGAGAGTATGCCCTACATCCCTGTCAATCTGAACAGACACTAGAGCAAATGTGTGTGCGTGAGTATATGTGTGCCTGTGTGTGTGTGTATGTCTTTACGGGTCTATGTGTGTACCTCTGTATGTGTCCGTGTGTGCATGTGTACATGTTCATGTGCAGCTAGAAATGCCTGCGTGTGTCTGTATCTGTGTCTGTGTATGTTGTATGTGTCTCAGTGCAGGCATATTTGTGTGTGAGTGTGTGCTCACAGCCCATGGGCCCAGCTCATGCAGTCAGTCAGGTCCTACCGTGACTTCCTCCTTTCTGTTTCTTCCGCCTGATGTTCTGAATTCTCCCATCTCCCTAAGCCTCCTCACTGGCGTCTCCCGTGCTGCCTTCTCTTCTGCCGGTACTCACACTCCCACATCTCTCCCGCCCTGGTGGGGCGTGGTTACCTGTCCACGTACTTGCTCCTGGATGTGAGTCCTCCACTTGATTTGTACCATCAGCCTCCTCAGACTGCTGTCTGCTCCACTGACCCCCCCTCGCTCTCCATGGCCTCTTCCGCCCTCTGCACAGTATTATCAAGGGTTACAATGACTCTCTGGTCTTTTCTCTTATCTCCTTACTCTTGACTTTCTTTTTCATTGATTGGATCACTGACAGCCCTTGAACTTTGGTATGCTAGATCTTGACCTGCCAGGGCTTCTCCTGCGTGTCCTCTTTCATCCATCTGTTAAGCCTGGCTGTTCCTGCACTTGGTTCCCAGGCCTGCCTCATTTTCACCTTGGGGCCTCATCTGTGTGTGTGGCCTCCAGGTCACACGAGTCTGGGTGTCCTTACATCTCCTGCCCTGGCCCTGCCATCTTCCCAGGGGTCCCTGCTGCAGCTGGGTATTTCCGGCTCCTCCTGACTTGAGTGTGAGAGGGAGGCAGGGAGGATGTGCCAGGGTTATGGCCAGAGGCGCCCTGAACTACCGGCTCCTGGGACCTTTTATTCCACCAAGATGAGGGGGTCTGGGACGTTTCCTCCTGGTGCCGCCTGCTGCTGATTGCCACGTCCCCTCAAGTCTGCTGCAACAGCAACAACACAAGAGCTCCCACCCTGGTCTCGCTCCTGCCCTCTCATCTCTCTTATTGGCTCCTTCTTGACTCCCCGCAACCCCTCCTAATCTGCTGTCCGTGCCCTTTGCTCTCCATTCTCTTCCATTCTCCATCCCTCCCGCCTGTTCTTCTCTGACTCTCCTGCCGTTCTCTTCTCCTGTGCTGCCTTTAAGATGATTTTCTTTGGTCTGAACCTCAGCCCTCCCTCCTCTGCTGCACTGCGGAAACCTTACCCCTCCGCGCTTGTGCTGTCTGTGGGACGGGAAGGTCGTGTCCCCGACGGTGCTGCCCCTTGCCCATCTCTGCTGTCCAGCACCACTCTTTCACTCCTTACTCTGCACATTCCACTGCTACTGTCCTGCTCCTTTCATTATGTTACTTAAATAACAAATTTTGGCTTTGTAAATTTTTTCGTATTTGCATATTTTATTTATCTCATTTAAACCTCATTCTACTCCTTAACTTGGAGCATTGCAGAGCAGAGACTATATCTCAAAGTCTCTGTGGCTCCCTGGCATGGGTTATCATTATTATTATTATTATTATTAGTTTTGTTTTGCCTTTTGAGACAGGGTCTTGCTATGTAGTTCAGGCTGGCCTTGAACTCACTATGCATCTCATGCTGGCCTCAAGCTCATGATAATCCTCCTGCCTCAGCCTCCAGAGTGTTGGGATGGGATTACAGGTGTGCACCACCATGCCTGGCCCTTTGGCATGGTTTAGTTACATAATAAACACCTGCCCCATGCTGCTGGGTTGGGACTGGGATTTCTCATCAGAGACTCTGTGAGTCTCTACAGCAAATGGATGGGAAGGAGGCTCCACTGCCATGTCATTCATTCACCCATCCACCTACATGGGCTCTTAATTACCTACTTAGAAACAAAGGTGAGTGGGACAGAGCATATGAGCTCCAGAGAGTTGATTTCAGCAGCCACAGGGTGGTGTGGCGGTACGTTCTGGGATGAAGGCCGGGGCAGGACTTGAGAGGGGAGAAGCTGGAGGTGCCTGAACAGGGCGGAGGCAGAAGCTGGGGTCTTCAAGAGGGTGAACAGGGGAGGGAGCAGGGGCAGCCAGGCACAGACTGGGTGTGTGTCAGAGAGGGGAGCTAAGCCCTGTGCTGGATGGGTGCTGGAACCCCGTGTGGAGACAGGGAGTGGGGAGCAGACTGGAGCTGGGGACAGTGGGGCGGCTGCTCTCAGGTGGGTCCAGCTTGTGGTGCCCTGGGACATGCCCCACTGCGCTGTGTGGCCTAGGGTTGGTGGGAAAGGGAAGATGGCGTGGCAGGAAGGAGAAGGAACTAGGACGCTGTGTGTTGAGGGACCCTGGTGGGCAGGGTCTATCCTGGCTTCGGTCCTTCCTGCTATGGGGTCTCTAGCAAGGAGAAGGTGAAGGAAGCAGCGCTAGGTCCTCTGAGACACCTGTATTGCCCATTCTCCTGCCTACCCTGGGCTGGGTCTGTCTGCTGAGAATCCATCGAAGGCCAGACGTATCCCAGTCTGCTGGTGGTGGCTGACTACCCTGCCAGCCCCAGTGGGTCCTGATGACTGGTGAGCAGAAAGTCCTATTGGCTACAGCACAGCTGGCTTCCCTGGGACTCTAACCTGCGTGAGAGCAAGAACTGCGTTCTGTCAGATGGATGCTGCATTGCCAGTGTTGCAACAGTGTTTGGCACGTAGTAGCTGTTCAGCAATTGTCTGGCACATAGTAGGTCTTCAGTAAATATCTGTTGAATGAGTAAAGAGCACTTTCCATTTTAAAAATGGAAATCAAAACTAGGGTCAGGAATGTTCCCATCTTCCCTTCCTGTGGCTGATCAAATTTGAACTTCTAGTACAAAAAAATGACAATTTTCAGTTACAGCAAAAGGACCTAAACCCTTCAGATTTTCCTGAAGGATGGCAGAGGCGGGGAGGAATATTTGGGGACCACTGAGCTCTCCTGGGTAGGGGTGTTTATAGCACTTGAGCTCTGAGCTGGGGGACAATTTACCCTCCTGCTGCAGCTGCTGCCCTGCTGCCCTGTGGCCCGGGAAGCCACCACGGGGGTGGGGGGCCGTCACTGTGTGGGTGCCGCTGCTTCAAGCCACCCAGGGGCCCCCTCCTCCCCAGCACCTGTGCTTGGCATCTCTCACCCTGCTACTTTTCCTCTGTTCTTTTAAGACTGCTTCAGGAGAGTGGGCCTCAAGAGAAGACCCCTAAATCTTCAGGTACGTGTTCTCTGCAGGCAGTGCCCCACACGGAGTTTTGAGTCTTCTGTTCCCGGGCAGGGGTGCGCAGGGGAGCCTGAGGGCCCTCTGAGCCCCTCCCCTCACAGACAGGGAAGCTGAGGTCACCTGTGGCCCCAGGTGGCAGGGTGGCAGGGAAGGAGCAGTGGCGGTGGCAGCAGCTCTGCCAGGCATGTTGACTCACTCTGGCTCGCGTAGCTTGTGGAGGCCCAGACAGGAGGGACTGCGCTGTCCTGTTTGACAGATGAAGGGCGGCTGAGGCCCAGGGAGGGGTGCGTCATCCCTGCTCCCTGTCAGACCTGCCCTGGGGGTGATACTCGGTGATACTCGGTGCTGTGGCCCCTTGCTCTGTTTAAAGCTCTGGGCAGAGTGAGAAATTAAACCACAGCCCACAAACCCTGCCGTCTGTGGGTCCCAGCAGGTCTAGTCAGGGGAACAGGGCCAACTCCAGGATGAACGTGAGGAGAAGGGCAGGGCAGGGGGCGTTCAGAGGCAGGGAGAAGGAGGGGAGAGGGGCCTGTTTTAGGGCCTGAGGACCCAGCGCTGTGGGGAGGGACAGGGAGCCAGCCGCGCTGTGGCTGTGGGGTGGGAAGCGAGGCCCAGCGCTCTGGCAGGCTGGGTGAGTGGCCGCCCTGGGCGGTGGGTGGCAGTGGCAGCTGCTGACCAGCAGGAGGTGACTGGCTTTCTGGCCCCCTTGCTAATGGGCTCAGCAGGTGAGCAAGCAGCCGGCCCTTCTCCAAGAAGCCCGGGACAGGACGCTGAGTTGGGCTGTGAGACAGCCCTGGCACCAAACCTGGTGGCAGCTGCTTCTCCCCTGACCTCTGGCTGGCAGTGGCGGGTGACCCCAGGTGACACATGAGCTACCCTTGTGACTGCTGACATGGGGGTTTGGGCCAGGAGACCCCATCACTGGGGGCCTTGGAAGGCTGCTCAGACAGACTTTCCTAGGTGTCTCTTAGGGGCGTAGGTAAGAATGTGACTACAAGATAGCAAAGTCCTTAGGGGACGTTCTCTGACTCCCCAGCCTGTCACCTGGGGGTGAGAGCATATGATCTGTGTCACGTGCCAAACACACAGTTAGCTGCGGCTGAGGGGACTCCGTACCTTGTGGCATTCCTGCAGACCTCATCCTGCCCCATTGTCCCCTGGATACGAGTGCCCTCTGCCCTGCCTTTTACTTTTGAGTCCCTCTTCCCTCTTCCTGCTTGGCCCCGATCCTTCCCCTGCCCCAAGGTAAGCAGGTGAGCAAGGTAAGCAGAGCACTGTACAGAAGCCCTCTGATGCCCTCTGCAGCTGGGGGCAGCTCTGCACGGGCCACCATCCCAGGGGCCCTGCTCTGCAGGTTCTCCCAAGGACAGGGAGCTTTAAACCTGGTGACCAGGAGGAAATCAAGGAATCATTTTCCACCCTGTCTCCATAATAATAAATATACTTTAAATCCACTGATTGGGAATATATGGAGTGACAAAAAGATGCTATGGATTTGATATGTTTTGGAGGTGAACTTGTAGTTTTTCAATCACAAGGGCATCTGAAGGTCATTGGATCTCAGCTTTGCCATCTGTGAGATGAACAGACTGACCATCATAGTTAGTTCTCTGGCCTCTTCCAGCTCTGCTCTATGGGTATAAAATGGTCATGGGCTCGTTGTATTTGTTTCTCTTCCTGACCCTGTTTCCTGCCCAACCCTTATTTTAGAATAAGGTGTGAAGTACTTATAGAATGAGTGAATGAGTGCATGAATAAATGAATGAATGGAGGATGACATGATTTCCCAGTATCCTTTGCAAAGCTGCTCTGTAGAGTGAATCTAACTTCCTCCATCAAGGCAGTGTTGGGCAGGAGAACGGAGGGTGGAGGACTTGGGCAGTGAAGTCATACCAGCCACAGAGTGTCCTCAGCTCCATCTCTGCTTTTGACTCCTCAGAGCCCAAACCTTTGGCCCCACCCATCAGAGACAGGTCTGCCACTGCGGCCTCCAAGAAGTCCCTGGCCTCCTCCCAGTCTGCTCCTGTGCTGACAACCTTCTCCTTCGGCCATGCCAAAGAAGCCCAACCCTTGCCAAAAGCAGAAGACCAGAAGGAAGCCAGCACCAAGGTATCTGAGCAGTGAGAGGAGGAGGAGATCAGGTGGAAGTGGACCACCAGTTGATTGAAAGCAAGTGTAGAGCCAGCAGATGGGAGAGAGTGCAGAGGCCGGGAGAGCTGAGGGCTGCGGCCTGTCCAGGTCTGGTGGAGGGCTGAGGAGCGGAAGATAAACAAGGCCGGGCAGTGAGGGCAGAGACTGGGTGAAGGAAAGAGTCCAGGGGGCTGCTGAGGGGCAGGGGTGGGGAGGAGGAAGCACAGAGGAAGGTCACATGTGGGCCAGAAGGAAGCAGGATGTGAGGGAGAAGACGGAGGGCTTAGGTGAACCAAGCTGAGTAATATGAGCTGAGCCCCAATATAGCAACGCAGAAGCAGCTGACTTGGGCTGCCGGGCCGGAGGCTGTGCTGGACAGGCTGACAGATTCTTTGCTTTTATAAGGTGACCTTGGGGAGGTGGCTTCTCTTTCCTAGTTGGGATGAGTTTAGTAAAACTTGAAATCGGGACTTATTCTTTGACACAGAGTTGTCACAGTTCAGCTCAGTGAACTACCTTGAGGGCTACTCCATGTAGGTACTGGGTGACACGGGACCCGGTGAGCACCGTGGGAAGGGCCAGGCCACAGAAGGTCAACAGTCCTGATAATTCCATGCAGCGAGATGTTTCATCCCCTGCCTCGCCTCAGTGGCTCACTCTTGGTCTCTCTACCAGCTGTGCCACTGAAAATCACTATCCTCTGCAGTACCCCAATTCCATAGGTCCCCTGTGCTCCCCACTATCTCCTGTCCTTCTGACTCAGTCTACCCGATGCTCTAACCCCAGCTTTTGAGCACTTTCTTGCACCAACAACATTCTCCTTGAAATTGGGTCATGCCTCTCATTGCTTCTTTCATTTTAAGCACAGGACAAAACCCAAACAAATATACTGTATGGATATCTCTTCCCATCTCTTTGAACACCCGCCCCTTGGGCGAGTCCTTGCTGCCCCGCAGAAACTGCCTGCACTGAGGTCACCAGTGCCCTTTACCTTCCACATGACAGTCACATCTCAGCTCTACCTTGACCCAGAGGCAGCTTTTGACTCAGCTTGGGGGCTGCCCCCCTTGAAATCTCCATGCAGGGGTGGAGGTTCTCTGTCTGCATCAAAGGCAGCTTCTTCCCTGCCTTTCTTGCTGTCTCTTCTTCCGAATTCTAGGGGCCAAGTCCCCAGCAGCATGGTCCTTTGGCCCCAGGTCTATTATATCCCCCCAGCAGGCCTCCTCTGGCCCCTGACACGAGGTGTCATGGGATTGCTAAACTCCCTTGCCAACTCACACGTTCTTCTGGCCCCCGACTCACTTACTCAGCTCCACTCCACACCTGCACTCCCCTATCTCATGATATTTCCAACCTTCCTTGCCTCAAACACAGCTCCTGGGTCCTCCCTGTCAGTGAGGAGCAGGGAAAGGCAGCTCCACCCTTCTAGTTACAGGACCCCAAATCCCAGCCCATCCTGACCCCTTTCTCCCTGACACCTCATGTATCAGTAAAGATGGGAAACACTGTTGGGTCCACTGTCCCCACTCTACTGTCCTGTTCCAGGCCGCTCACCTCTTGCTTGAGTGCTCAGTTGTCTCCTAGCTACTGTGCCTGCTCCACCTGCAGCAACCTTCAATCTCCATCCCAGCCGGCCTGATCCTGGGGAAATGGAAGCCAGAGGTTCTGTGTCTGTCAAAGATGGTGCTGCTGAGGGAGGCACAGGAACTCTTGGTCCTATAGCTATAAGTTCTATGCGTCTCAAGGCATTTCAAGTAAAAAGCTATGGAAAATGACTGTCAGTGTAGCCACTATCCCCAGATGGAAGGAAGTCAGTTCATCTCAGTCACTGTTTCCCTCCCCAGAAAGGATCCCACTCCAGAATCTCTGCTCAAAACCTTAAATGCGACCTTCAGAGGAAGCCCGGGGCCTCGCTGTGTATTACAAGGCCCTCCGTGGAATGAGTCCTGTCACCTCCCAACCTGTGTCCTATCCCTGCCCGACTCACAGTGCTGTGGCCGGTGTCCTCATAGGCATACTCTGCTCTCAGGGCCTTTGCATTTGCTATGCTAAGAACACTTCTCTTCTGGAAACTGCATGGCTTGCTCTCACCCTTCATATACGTTTCCATTTAAATTTCACCTCTGCAGGGAGTCTCTGAGGCTTTTTTTATGTAAAACAAAGGCCACTGTCACATCTATCTCCATACGTTTCTCTTACCACACTCTCTGACATTAGAGATTGGTCTGTTTATTGTCTCTCTCCCCATTTTACGCAGCTCTTGGGGGGGGCAGGACTTTATTTGTTTTTTTATTCCCTTCCAGAACAGTGATAGGCACAGGGAGGCACGCACAGTTTTGATGACTGGATGGAATTTTTTTTTTGGTACCGGGAATCGAACACAGGACCTCGTGATTGCCAGGCAGGCACTTAGGCCACTGAGCTGTATCCCCGGCCTGTTGATGACTGGATGAATGAAGGTGTGGAAAGTATGGTTGGATACCCCAGGCTAATGGAGTTTGCTCTGACCTTGTGCCAGTTCCAGGTCACCATCTCCAGGTCTGCCCAGGAGAAGATGCGGCTGAAGCAGATGAAGGAGATGGAGTTGTTCCGGAGGGCAAAGGAACCAGAGAGGGAGTGGGAGCTCGCTTCCCAGGGCCTGGGCTCAAGGAGTGCCTTAGTGAAGGAAGGTACTAGTTGCACAGGGCAGAGTCCTTCAGGTTGGGGAACTTCCTGGTCAACCCCAGGGTCCTCAACCTGCCAAAGGAGGGGCCTGTTTGCAGCTTCATTCCCTCCCTACCTTGAGACTGGTCCACAGGGGACACTGCGGCCAGGGACAGGCAAGACTGGCCTAGTCCTAGAACTTTTTCTGTCTCCACAGGTCTCCTTCCCCTGAGGGGCAGTGGGACACTGTCTGTGCCTACTGGGTTGAGCAGCCCACGCAGAAACAACAGCGGCATCCTCCAGAGGAAGCGGGCCAACCGGGCTTCTCTCCCGAGCATCCCCGTCAGCAAGCAGGAGCCCCGCTTTGCCCGCCATGCATCAGGTGTGCTCAGACCCTGCCTGCGATGCCTTGGGACCTCAGCTTCTCTGTCTCAGCCCACTGCCCATGTTAGACTAGGGGCAGACCTGGGGGTGCTGACTTCTAGAGAGAGAAACAATGTTTGGGATCCATAGTTGCCTGTGGGCCAGGCTGCAGACCCATGATACCACATCTGGGAAAGTAGATAGCCAGGCAGCTGTGCCTGCTGATGTGACTTGTCCTAGAGGAGCCAGGAGGGTACCAGGACCAAAGACACTGGCAAACAGCATCCTAGGAAGTAAGTGTGAACACCAGGGGAAGAACAAGAAGGTTCTGAGAAGCCCTGGATTCCCAGTTACTGCTTCATGCTGTCCGGGCTGCACTGGGCTGGCTACAGACTGGGGTCAGAAGATCCACAGGTCCACACCTGGGAAAGGTGCCAATGGACCAACCACCTTTGAGGCTCTGTTCTCAATCTACCAAAGAGCTTCTATTTTGCTTCATTTTTTGTAAACATGAGCTTTCATTTGAAAAGACTTCGTTACTAGAACACATTTGAATATAATCAATCTGGTCCAGAGTTTCCTTCAGTATGGGAAGTGGTAGACAAAGATGATAGACTAATGCATAATTTGGGTGCCCGAAATAGTACTGACTCGTTGACTTTTTCAATTCTTTTTATCGTTTTGATTGTGTCAAATAGTGTTTCTCATTTTTAATGAAGTGATCCTCTTGCAGGCTCAAAGGTGTCAGAAGTTGGCTATAATTTTATAGCTAAGATTTTAAATATTTGCTTTTATTATAAATACCATATTCTACCATAGTATGGTAGTGACTATGGAGAATATGGTATTCTACCATATTCTACCGGACAGAGAAGCAGTGTTTGGGATCCATAGCTGCCTGTGGGCCAGGCTGCAGACCCATGATACCACATCTGGGAAAGTGGATAGCTAGGCAGCTGTGCCTGCTGAAGTGACTTGTCCTAGAGGAGTCAGGAGGGTACCAGGACCAAAGACACTGGCAAACAGCATCCTAGGAAGTAAGTGCGACATCAGGGGAAGAACGAGAGTGTTCTGAAAAAGAGGGTTTTCAGGGACTAGGTAGAATACCATATTCTACCTAGTATAGTAGTGACATAAAATCCCTTTAAAATAAATTTATGCAGGATTTGGAAAGAGGTTGGATTTGAAGTACAAAGTCAGTAAACTTACAGCTAAGAATGTGACAAAAAGATCTTGAGTAGAGCTGAGAGCCAGAGTTCTAAGGTCAGTTAAGGGCACCCACAGTGATTGTGGCCTGTAGGACTGAGACTTTTGCTACTGACTCCTGACGCAGTGTGCTCTGTCATGGTCTTGCTCTTGTGCATGTTTTTGTGGGTGAGTGGAGGGGAAAGATCTGTAAGCAGGTTAGGCTGTCGGGGTTGAGAAGAAAAGCCAGCGTTTTCCTCTTGTAAACTCCCTGGGAACTGACTTTGAACCCTCCTCTTCTTTTCTTCTTCCTCTTCCTTTCTCCTTTTAGTCGAAAATTGCCTTAAATTGCTTCCTAGTTTGCACCCACACCTACTCTTCCCTCTGTCTGGAAATGATAGAATTTCAGGACCGCAAACTTGGTTGTCCTCCTGATTTCCCTAATAAATATGAGTCTAGCCTTTTTTGGGGACTGGATGGCTTCAGGTGAGGTCTGCTGTGTCTATAAATTCTTTCTGTGTGTGCAAAGAATGGAAATTCCTGGACCTCAAGGGAGACTTATGGACGTTAATGAGAAGCTGTCGGGGAGGGGTTAGCAAAGATAAAGTCCACAGAAATCCTAGAAGCCTAGAGGCTGGGTGGCCAGGCAGGGGCCTTTCATGTGTTTGTTGGGACATCCAGGTGGATACTCAGCACCACTGAAGGGCGAGGTGGAGCCAGGGTGGGAAGCATGAGGTCAGCATGCTTGTTTCCCTGAGCAGACCCGTGCTTCTTGAAGCCTCCCAGACAGTGTAGAATTCATGTCATGTCCAGGCAGGACAGGTAGTTGGCTGCTACCTCTTTCTACCAGAAGGTTACCAAGGACAGATCCAGAGACCATTTCACATGCTAATGGCAGAGCTGAGACATTGGGGAAGGAGGGATTGGTGTCTTGGCTTTAAGAAAAGATTGCCTCTCCACCCAGATTTGCCCAGGACCTTCTGGATGTGTGTAGGGAAAAATCATCCCAGGGAGGTGGACCTCAGAGAACAACCAGCCAGGAAGTGCAATGTGGTAGTGAGAGCTCTGGCCTGGAGGAGACCTCCTTCCCTTGCTGCGTGATGGAGGATTGGAGGGGCTGCGGGTGGGTCCCCCAGGCTCCCGGAGTCTCTGCTACCTCAGTGTGTGCTTGGGGCATTGCACTAAATAGAAGGCCTTTGCAGTTCCTTTCTGTGCTAGGATTTAGGATTCTAGTGTCTGTTCCACAAGGAAGGAGAGATCAGAAAACATGCACTGGATTTAATCACTTTTGCTTGTTACCAATCCTTGCAAGGGTGACTCCATCTTGACCCACATTGTCTCCCTGGTGCTTTTTACTGTTCCTGCCTTCCTCCAGTCATCTGTCCGAGGTGCATTTCCCTGTTCGGACAACCTCATGGGTGGTGGGTGTAGGAGGGCAGGAGCAGAGGCTCTGGGTGGGAGCGAGGTCAGAACACCACCGGATTAAAGAGTCATTCATGAACGGCTCACTGGGCTCAGCTAGGGCAGGACTGGAAGCAAGTCACAGGCTCACTGGGCGCTGTCACATGGCATCAAATGGCATGTTCCAAGCCAGCGTTTGTAATGGTCAGGCTGGCAACGGTGGGAATGGAGCACACCAACCAAAGGTGGAGAGCTAGGTGGTCTCCTTGCCTCCTGGATTCAGGTGAGGCCTGATCACTGGCTTCTTGGCCCTCCCTGCGTGGAGGGCTCCATGCCACAGGCCAGGCCTGGAAGGAAGGGTTGGGAAGAGCACCCAGTAGGAGTGCCTGCCTGTCCTCCTGGGTGAGCGTGCTGTATCTTTCCTTTTCTGTGAGTGCAGCTAACTCATTACCTGCGGTGCTCACTCTGGGGTCTCCTGAGTGGAGGGAAGAGGAGGAAGAGAGGGATCTTACAATCTTCAAGGAATTACGGCCTTTCTCGAACCCAGAGCTGGGCTTGATGGATGCCCTTCAGGGCCTCAGCAGCAGTGACTGGTGAGGTGACCCCTTCTCTTTGTGTCCCACGACCTGGGTGGGGGTAGGGTGGGAAGCAAGGCTGTTGGAGTTTGGAGAAGAGCCCCTACCCCCAGCTGCCCTTCTGCCCCGGGCCTTGGTACCATGGCAGGAAAAGCATTTGTGTGTGTGCATGCATACCTGTGCATGTACCAGTGTGTGATGTCTCCGGTTTCCTGTGCATGCCCTGGGTTCCCAAGCACTCCTGTGCACTGTTCTGTGAAATGCCAGAGCCAGGCATAAGAAGCATGAATTTGGCTTCAAAATGTGGGGACCAAGACCATCGCAGCCCTTTACTTCTCGGACCAAATTAATGTGCTCTCAGTGGGCCTTGCCCTGCACTAGTGAGACACACTATCTTAGTCATGAGTGGTGACCTACGGTCCAGAACTCTCACAGAAAGCCCTCTAGGTCTCCACCTCACTCTGAAAAGTATCTGCTTTCTGTCAGGGACCCAAACAGGTTCTGGATGGCTTCCAACCCAGAACTACCAGAACTGAAGACTGACTTGGCTCCCTATAAGGTGGCTGGTGCTAGCCAGCCATAGTGGCATATCAGCCATAGTAGCACATGCCTGTAATCCCAGCATTCTGGGAGGTTGAGGCAAGAGGATCACAGGCTCAAGTCCAGCCTGGGTAATTTAGTGACTTAGAAAGACCCTATCTCAAAATAAAAAGGCAGGGGCTGGGCAGGCTGGGCATGTAGCTCAATGTATAGGCGCTGGGTTCAATTTGCAGTACAAAAAAATAAAAGTTTATACCAAATGAATGGTTAGGACGTCAGGCCTAGGTGTTGCCCCAGGAAGCTCTGCCTCTGAGGGAGTCTTGCCCCGCTGCGGGCGTGTGGAGTGGCGGATGGGGTGTTGGGGTGGGGGAGGACCCCGGTCTGCAGAGGGAGCAGCTGTGACAGGTCTGGCCTTGATTCTCAGGCAGATGAAGGAGAAGGGCCTGGTGGGCATCCAGCGCCTGGCAGCTTGTCACCCGGAGGTCCTCACTGGGAGGCTGCACGACGTGTCCTTGGCAGTGAGCGGGGAGGTGAGGCCTCTCCACTACCTGTGTGCTGTGCCCCTGTCCCCAGCCTCCCCCCTTTCCCTGGTACAGGCTTCGAGGCGAGTCATGCAGCGGCTGTGATGGGAGCCATGGCTCCCCAGAACGTGAGTGACCCTGCCTCTCTCTCAGCCCTCAGACACCAAGGTAGGAGGGGCTGTCATACTTCACAGGGGAAAGCTGAGGCTAAGGGTTTCTTTATTTGCAGTCCATGGGAGTTGAAACATCTAGAATTCCATGTGTCCTTTTGTCACAGCCTCAAAATGTCTGCTATCTCGATGGTCCTCTGGGCCCAAAATGTCTAAGGAGAGAGTGTCCTGGGCCAGGTCCCTGGCCTGTCCCCAGGCCCCCAGAGAGAGGCAGTGAGGTGCACTGGGAATGGATGGCTCCAGGGGGTTGGGGGGCTTGAACATAGAGGCCACTGTTGACGCTGGCTGTGTTGTGGCTGTGCCTCCCTGCATGTGGCCTGGCTCTGCGCCTTCCTCTGCATGCTTCCCTCTCACAGTAGTCTGCAGATCAAATCCGACACTTCTTTTGAACATGCTCTGAGGACTAAGCGATACCAATTTCAGATGATAATGATGGGATTCATAATTTTGATGCTTATGAAATGAGTGCGCGGAGCTGTTGTAGGATCCTTGTTTTTGGTGTGTCGAGGGGGTGGGGGAGGGTGCGGCTGAAAGGATGGGGAAGTTCCATCCTCCACGTGGCCCTGAGACCTTGGCAGGCTCCAGCAGTCCTGGAGGGTCCCTCTCCTCTCTCTCTTCAAGGTCACCAACCTCCGCTCCAAGGTGTCCCGCCTGGCCATCAGCACCCTGGGAGACCTCTTCCGGGCTTTGAAGAAGAACATGGACCAGGAGGCTGAAGAGATCACCCGCTGCCTGCTGCAGAAGATGGGGAACACCAGCGAGTTCATCCAGCGCGCCGCCAGCCGGGCCCTGGGCGCCATGGTGGAGAACGTGACCCCTGCCCGCGCTCTGACGGCCCTCACCTCGGCGGGCGTCTAGTACGTGGCAGCCTGTTGTCTGAGGTGTGGGGGTGGTCAGCAGAGGCGAGGAGGGGAGAGGGCCTGAGATGTCGAAGGAGAAGGGACGTGTGGGAGCCAGGGACAGGGTGGGAAGGAAGTAGGAACGGAGGTTGCGAGGGTCCCTTAAGATATCAGAGGGCCAGAGCACAGGCATGCGTTTCTCTCGTTAGGATTCAGACGCTCCACACACTGGGCTGTGGGAGGAGCCTGCTTGCGCATGGGCCTTTCCCCATCTTCCTGGTGAGAATGGGGCGGGCTCAGCTACAGAAGCAGGAGTGTTGTTCTGCTCCAGGTCGGAAAGCACATGGTGGCCATGGTAACGTCCCAGGCCACAGGGTGCTGAGAGCCCTCAGCTGTGCCCTGGGGGCTCCTTCCCCTCCCAGGGGAGCCCTGCTCCTTTCTGATGAAATCAGGGCCAGTGTGGAGGGTGAAGCACACAACTGCCTTTCTCCTGGGGAGAGATGTGGGGTTGGGCTGCTGTTGGAGCCAGGTTTATTTTCCTCTTAAATCAAAACCAAAGGCATCTCCTGAGCTCTGTCTCTCCCAGGGCCAAATACTTCTCTGTCCAGGAAGTCAGTTAACACACAGACACAGGGGGCTTCTCAGTGGATCCCAGCACCTGCCGCACCAGCCCACTCTGCTAATTCACCACTGCGGACCCCAAAGGTGGGGCATTCCAGAGCCACATTGTCTGAGTTCACATACTGGATTGTCACTTCACCTCTCTGGGCCTCCATCTCTTCATCTGTAAAATGGGGATAATAACAAGGTCATTATGTGGAGCCAAAAATTGATTTGTGAGAGACTGCTTGGAACCCTGTCTGTCTCTGCCCAAGATTCACTGAATGATCACTGTGGGTGAACTGGGCAAAATTAATTGCACTTTTCCTGGCTTCTTCCTTTGGTCTCAGCTCTTTCACCTGCAAGATGATGATAATAAAAGTAGCTTGTGGCACCGGGGATACAGCTCAGTGGCACAGTGCCTACGTAGCAACCACGAGGTCCTGAGTTCGATTCCCGGTACCAAAAAAAAAAAAGTAGCTTGTGGAGTTGATGTGAGACAAGGGATAAAAGGAGTTTGACACAGTGCCTGGCACAGAGTGTGAGGCCATTGGTCATTGTCAACAAGAACCAGGGTCGGGTGTCCCCAGGCTTGTGTGTTTGATTCCTCTAGAGATCTTGCTGCAGCTCAGATTCTGCTTCGGCTCCAGTGTTGCTGGCCCGTGGACTGCACTGAGCAGGGAAGGCTCTGATGCCCTCTGCGTTCCACTGACATAGGACCTGGTGGGGAAAAGGTCAGCACTGCCTGCTGCAGTGTGGACACACAGACCCTGCTCAGAAGAGGCAGCGTTCTGATGCGCTTCTCTTACCAGAGTTCAGGTTCCACCTGTTATAATGAATAAATCCTCCAGTTCAGTTCAACAAACGTGCCTTAAACTCCTGTTACGCGTCAGCTCCTGCTAAGTGTCAGGCTCTGCTAAGTCCCTCTAGAGAGGGAGACCAGTCCCTGTTCCCAAGGAGCTGGCAGCTCTACTGGGGAAGGGGCACCAGGGTGTGACATACATCCTTGGAACAAAGAAAGCACCACCTCAGAAGAAGCAGCAGCAAATTCTGCTGTGGGGCTGGGGAGGAAGAGCAGATCCAGCCTGAGTAGGATTTTCCCGGGGGTGGGGACGATGGGGAAGTGGTCTGGACAAAGGCAGACTGCTGTGCTCAGGAATTTGGGGAACAGCGCATGGCTGCAGGCAGCTATTCTTCGCCCTCTCATTGTTCCTGTCGTCACTTTTAGCCCTGTGTGTGTGTAGGAACTGACTGCCCCTTCCTCAAAGATTCCCCAGCCTGTGTGGGCCAGGTTTTGGAGCCACGGCTGGCGTGAAGCTTGGGTCTCTGGTCTATGACTTTCACCTGTGTGTGCCAGCCTGGGGCTCCCCACCCCTACCCTGTGGCTGACCCCTTGGGTGTGATTGGGTTTCCTTTCAGCCACCGAAACCCCTTAGTCCGGAAATGCACAGCCGAGCACCTCTCAGCTGTCGTGGAGCAGATCGGCGCTGAGAAGCTTCTCTCCGGCAGCAGGGACAGCGTAGACGTGCTGGTGCACACTCTGGTGAGACTGGCCCAGGACTCCAACCAGGACACCAGGTAGGTGGGGCCAGGGTCTGGGACAGGCAAGGCGACTGGCCAGCCCTGAGGCCCCTGGGTCACGCAAAGGGACAGTGAGACGGACAGAAGCCGCGTCCTTCTCTTCCAGCTCCTGCCCTATCTCTCTCCAGGGTCCTACTGGGCCCCTTCAGGGAATGGTCAGTGCCGTCTGCCTCCGCTACCTCCCTTCCCCTCCCCGCTCAACTTGACGTGATGTTATTTTTGTCTCTACCCACCCAGCCCCACTTTTACTCTCTGTAAAACCACTCGTGCATTTTCTCAAGGTATTTAATGAGCATTGATTTTGTTATTAGAGATAAAGTAAGTAAGAAAAATTAAGCTCTTGTTATCTTGCAGCTCACCTCCTACTTGTGGGAGACAGATAATTAACAAGTAAATGTTGTGATCATTTTAGACACATAAGGGACAGGAAGGCAAGATGCGGAGAAGACGGAATGGGGATGGGGAGGGTCTGAGAACTGACCGGCGGGACGGAGGCCTCTGTAAGGCTCAGGCTGTGTGACGTAGGCAGAGGAAATGGGACAAAGGCTGCTGAGGGAGGACAGCGTGGTGTCTGAGGGAGAAGGTGGCCGGACTGGGGGAACACAGAGCCAGGGCCATGGTGGGCAGGGACAGGTCACAGAGGCCTCAGAAGCCAAGGTCAGGGGTTGGGATTTGGGGTCTTGTGATAAGAGGAGTTTTTAGTAGGAGCATGAGGAAGAATCTGAGGATTTTAAGTGGGAAAGTAATGGGATCTGACTGTCCAAGTGGTGACTGAGGCTAAGTTGTTCCAGCCCTCAGCAGAGGGCGAGTTGTCACCCCTCTTTTGAGATGTGAGTGTGCATGTTTAGTCCTCTGGCTCTCACCCCACCCTGGTGCATCCATGCCCGCCCGGCAGGCTGTAGAGGCCACATCGCATGTATCACCCACTACCCACTCTGCGCCATCTGTCTGTCATTTGTTACCATGGAAAAGGCTGCTGCACATACCTGCCCCAGTGCCTTGGCCCCCGTGGAGCTGAGCTGGGATCTCCATGGATGAGCCAAGGGCAGCACTGTGGGCTGAGATGCCTTCACCGTTCGTGGCCCAGTGGGGCTGGGGCTGTCCAGTGCCGCGGCCCTTGGCTTCCCTCATGCCGGCCGAGGTGCCTACCTCCTCATGGCCTGGCCGTTATGTGGCAATGTCTGGATTTCTAATTTTTACCAGTCTAATGGTTTTGTGCAAGGGACAGCTTATTGTTTTCAGAGAAACTTTTACCTGACGACTAGATCTGGTTTTTTCATATGCTTGTAGCCGTTGGAGTAAAAAAAATCTCTCTGGCTGCTCGGTGGAGGACTGATGGCGGGAGAGAGGGGCTGGGTGGAGGGGGACAGCAAGCAGGTGACTATGGGAGTAGATGGCTTTGGTGTATTGTGAAGGCACAGCCAGCAGCATATGGTGGTGAGGGATCCAAAGACAAATCAAAGATATCTCTTAGGTTTTTAAAGAGAACAACTGAGTGAATGATAGGACTGAGAAGAGAGATACTGGTGGAGAGGAAGGTTTTAGATTGTTTCTTTATCTGTACTTCTTGGTAGAAGGATGGAAGTCAAGACTTAGTATGATCCAGATTAACATCCTCTCCTGTCTGAGGTTCCTCTGACTTCAGATGATGCTGACTGTGTTTCATTTTCCTTTTTGGAACCCTATGCATCCCACTTTGGCTTCTGTGTCACTGGGGCTCTGGTTTATCCTTGCTGCCAGGGGCCGTGTCTCTACCCTGCCTGCAGTCTGAACGGAGGTGGCTGGGGAGGGTCTTCAGTCATTCAGTCCCCTCCTTTTCAGGCTCTCACCCCTCTGGCTCCAGCCATCAGCAAACTTTGATGCTTCCCAGTCTCTCTCTCTAGCCCAGACCCTTTTTTGAACGTCAGCCCCAAATCTCTAGTATCTCTAGAGAAACTGTCAGCAAATGTTCTGTTGTCATCTTGGGCAACAAGTGTCCCTGAAGGAAGTCATTGTTTTCTCCCCAAGTCTGCTTTTCTGTATTCCCACTATTGTACAAAGTCACCATTACTTACCAAGTCACCCAAGATGCAAGACAGGGACCCTAAGCTTCCCTGAACCTAATAAATGTTTCCCCCACATTGTAAATTCAAAGTTGACATGTATCTTATAGTCACTCTCGCAGTCACTGTTGGCTATGCAGTGGTTATGACTTGTGTTCTACTATTTGCACATTTGCAAAGTTTGTTGCTGCTGCTAGTATAAACTTGTGAATGAAATTTGCATTGTAGAAACTAAGGCGTGTCCCTTTTTTGCTTGGCAACATTTTCAGAAATCACGTTGGGTACTCTGCAGAGAACTCTTGAGTTTGATTACAGTTTTCAATGTCTTAAAAATATTATACTATTATTCAGCATCAGAATGAAAAGTTATTATGGATGAGAAGAGGCGTGGGAATAGAACAGTATGACATGAATTAGACATCAAGGAAGCAAATATTGTTGAAGGAATGACCAAAATTCCACATTTTATTGCAAAATAACCACCAAAACTTTACCTGACCTAAGGGAGAAAAACATGGTTCAGTGTCCAGAAGGCAGTGGAAATTGCTAGTATTTTCTTTTTCTGTTTTTCTTTAGTGAAAAATAAAGTACGGTGCCTTTTACAATCAGGAGATTGTTAGGTTGGATGAAATACATTAATTCTAGGCACCTCTTGCTCCATGTCTGACGAGCCACAAAATCCTATAGTTTCAGTGCTGTCAGCAGCTCTTTTTTTTTTTTTTCCAGTACTGGGAATTGAACTCACAACATTGCACTTGCCAGGCAGATGCTGTGCCGCTGAGCTAAATCCCCAGCCCCTATGTCAGCAGCTCTTGATTGTGGCCACCTTTTCTGATCCCATTCTTCTGCCTTATTGCAGGTCTCTGTCTCTTGCCTGGGCTGTGATGGTGGCTTCCTAATTGGTCTCATAGACCCAGCCTCAACCCCACCAATTTTCCCTCCATGCCACTGGCAGAGATTTGGACTAGCATGCACACCGGATCACTCCTCAGCTCCCCATTGCTACAGGGCTCAGCCCCACTCCTTTGTGGCTCCCTGAACAGGCCCTGCCTTCTTCTCCAGCCCATTCCCTCCCTGCGGTGAACCTCTGCTCCCTGTTCTCCAACCATTCCCTGCTCATGAGTCAGACTGTGTACTGAGCCCTGCAATGGCTCCTTCTTCCTACTCCCCAGTCCTGCCTTACTTGCAAACTCCTACTCGTCCTGTGAATCCCCATCCTAGAGTCACCTCCTCCATAAACCCCTTCTTGATTCCTTCCCCCAAGTACCACCGCATACTAGGCAGAGCCGACCACTCACTCCTATGCTGCCCTATTTGTGTGCTTCCTCAGACTTCTGAATTTCCCATATTAGAAAGAAATCAGATCTATTTTGGTGTAGCCATTCAACACAATATTGGGTAGTTCAGTGGGTGCTTGGGAAGAGTTTTAAACAACATGAAGGGAAAATTAATCATTAAGTGAAATGACTGAATGAATACATGTAATACATACAATTTTGATATCAACTAAAATGTATGTACGTAGAAGACAGAATATTAGAAAATATATATATTTTCTTTTTTAAGTACTGTATTAAACCCAGTACTTTTATTTATTTATTTTTTTACATTTGAGGGTCTTGATAAGTTACTAAATTTTGCAAGCTGGGCTTGAACTTGCAATCCTCCTACCTCGGTCTTCCAGAGTGCTAGGATTACAGGTATGTGAACCATACCTGGCTGATAACATGGAAACTTTTAATAGTAATTTTTTTTCTTGGTAATGACATTGTGGATGATATTCATCTTTTATATATCAAAATTTTTACTATGGAGGGATTGCTTTTGTAATTAGAAAAAGTATTAAAAACTTCCCTACATAAGTTAGGAAACTTATGGAAAGATATAGAGAAAATTTATCCTGCACTGCTGTGGCTGTTCCTCCTTCTTACTTCTTCTCCCATGGCAGATTTTATGGCCGGAAGATGGTGACTATCTTGATGGCAAATGCTAAGTTTGACACGTTTCTGAAGCAGTCCCTTCCATCTCATGACTTGCGGAAAGTCATGGCGGCCATCAAGCAGCGGGTGAGCAGGTGACATTGAGTTGCAGTCTTCCAGGGTGGGGTCAGAGTGGAGCCTGCCAGCCCTGTGTGGGCCAGTGGAGTGGGGACTGGATTCCACCAGTCTTGCTGGGTTGGGTCATGTGATTGTGTCCCCTGTGATCCTACCTGGTCCTACCCTCACTACCTATATTCCTTGAGCTTCCTGGGCCACCACACCTTCATCCATTCGGTGGAGATCTTGGTCTCTACCCCAGCCACCTGCAGGGTTCTGGAAGGCTCAACTGTGACCTCTGGAGCTATCCCAGGGGAAGGGATTATTCATCTTGTTAAGGCCTCTACTGGCATGTTGGACATTTCCCTGGAGGGGTGTTCATTTTGGCTGAAGTTCTGCATATTTTTTTTAAGGGACTAGAAGATAACCAGGAACTTCCATCTGCCAAAGGCCGCAAGGTGTCAAGGAGTCTGGTGGCGTGTGAGAATGGGCTGCCCTTTGAGGAAGGGTATATCTGCTCTCATCTCTCTCGGGCTCCATGTCCAATGCTGCCTGCAGAGGCATCTTGCTTCCCCAAGGCCAGGCGTGAATCTGGGGTAGATTGGGGATTTGGAGTATGGCTGAGACCTACTTGGTTCTACAATAGGAATGGATGGATTTATAGGAAGTGTTCTCCAGCCATACCTTGGGTAGACCAAATCTTGGGTTTGAGAACATCCACCAGTAGAGTTGGTTCCTGGAGTCTTGGCCGAAGGAGCTCCATTCCATTATTATAGGCGAGATGTGGTGTTGGTCAGGCTGCTAGTCTTCACTTAGATCAGAGATACTGTAGCCATCAGAATGGCCAGCCTGGGACTGGTTCAAAGGCAGAGCTGCAGCATAAGCAGACCAGAAGGTCCAGCAGAAGTGCTGGAGGGTGGTGGTGGGAGCATCTAGGAACCAAGCAGGAATCCATGGTCACTCCTGTGTCTAAAATTTAAATTTTTCTGCAGTATCTTGGGATGATTATATCTGACTCCTTAGAAGGGCGCCAGCTAAGGCCCACTCTGCAGTAGTGACTTCATGACCTCTCTCTCTCATACTCTCTTGGCCAGGCCAGAGCAGCTCCTGCTACTCTGCACCCTCTCTCCCTGCTGTGCTGTCTTTATGCTGCCCAGTCTTCATTTAGAACATGCCTGTTGATTCTACAAGAGTCAGCTCCCCTGTCACCTTCTCTGAGATGGCTCTGTACCCCACAGCCTCAGAGTGGATGGCTGCTCCTTGTTCTTTATAACTCTGCCTCTCTTTGGTCCAGAAGCTCCTTAAGGCAAAGAGCATGTTTCTTACCTCGTTGTCAGTTGCAGCACAGCTCTTGGTAGGCAAGAGTGTAGCATGCAGGAACGAATGGCAGTTGGATGGTGTTGGTCCTGTTAGGTGGGACCTCGGTATAGAGCATGAACTCAGTGACCCTGGCTTTGAACTGAGGGTAGGAGATAGGGGGTCTATATGGAGCTGCTCTCATACTGGCTGGAATGACCACAGGGCTCTGATGAGCATGTGATCCAATGTCAGGGAACAGGCTTCCTAACGTTTCTCCATATACTGGAGGAGTGTGAGCAGGCCTAGCCAAGCAGGTGCAGGATATAGGCATCAGGGAAAAGGTGGGGGAAGAGACTTCCAGGATTCCCAAGGTCAGTGTCCCCAAGCAGCAGGTGGAGGAGAACTGGGTGTGAACTAAGCCACGGTGACACAGTTGTCTCTGCCCCACCTGCCAATGAGAGGGAGCACAGGGCAGGAGGTGTGTCCATCTCTTGGGGCTCTTCCCCAGGGGTCAGGCCCTCCTTCCCCCTAGATTTGGCTCCAGTGGCCTGCGGCTGGTGGTGCACTCCTCCGTGCGGGGAGGCCTGGAAATAGCAGAGCAACTTCGGGAGCTGACCAGGCTGCTGGAGGCTAAAGAGTACCAGTCTCGGATGGAAGGTGTGGGGCGGCTCCTGGAGTACTGCAGGACCAAGCCGGAGCTCATCATGGCCAACCTGGTCCAGGTGAGTGCCTGTCACCTCTGCCCTCTCACCTCTGCCCTCTCACCTCTGCCCGTTTCTCCCTGGCGGGTGCAGCTTCAATTTAGAAAACTCTGAACCAGGTTGGATGTTGTGCCTGAACTCACAGGGCAGCAGGAGCCTCAGAAATGCTTGCCTTCCGTTTGGCCTTTGAGATGCCAAAAGCCTGCCTGGATGTTTGCCAAGGGCTGGGCATGCCTTGCAAATGCTGTCTCTGGTTAGCTTGTCCCTCTGGCAGATTTATGGTGGGCTGTTGGTTTTTGTTCTCTCAATAGGTCTTCGATGCCTTCACCCCGAGGCTTCAGGATTCCAACAAGAAAGTGAACCAGTGGGCTCTGGAGTCCCTCGCCAAAATGATCCCCCTACTCAAAGACAGCGTGCACCCCATGCTGCTCTCCCTCATCGTTGCCGTTGCAGACAACCTCAACTCCAAGAACTCGGGGATTGCGGCCGCCGCTGCCACTGTGCTGGATGCCATGATAGAGAGCCTGGGTGAGCGCCCCACTGTGGTCCCCACTGAGCTCTGGGAGGCAGCTGGCTCTGGAGTCACCGCACTGCTGGGGAATCAACAGAATGGTGAATGGTCCTGGCTGGCTCTTGGGCCAAACATTTCTTCAGAGGCTGCTCAGGGCAGACATCAGCCTGGGCCTCTGAGGCTCTTGGTTGGAGGCTTCTCCAGGTCCCATCCACCTGGTGGTTAAGAGGGGCAGTGGTGTGATGATCTGGTCTAGCCCCTTCATGGCTACACCAGGAAATAGCCCCTGGGGCCACAGAGCCTCTCAGGGGGTGAGTGGGAAGCACCGGGCAAGGCTGAAAGAGTGAGGGCCTGGTGATGGGTGGGAGGGAGGATGGAGAGTTGGAACTAAAAAAAAAAAAGGAAAGAACTATGGAGGAGACATCATGAAAAGCGAGAGGCTGTCACTTCCTCATGTGCTTTGCTGTATCACATTTCAATTCTTCAACATTAGGTGGAATTCTCAGTGCATCTACATCTGTCCTTTCCTTTCATAGGTGACATTTGGTGTATCTAGTGTATAGATGAATGAGCACTAAGAAAGTGGTACATGAGTAGCCTTATGTCTTGGCTGGTAGAAGATGAGTTTTTACAGATAGGTCTCACCTCCATGGGAGGAGCTCATGATCTGAACATTTGGCTTCGTTTACCCTGCAGCTGTATGTCTCTACTGGCACAGGGCCTGTCCTGCCTTAGCATCACAGACCATCCCATGCAGGGTTGGACACGCCTTTTGGCACATTCTCCCCTGCCCCATCTCCTTGCTATTGCCTGAGCCCAGATCCTAGGGCTGGGACAGCATCTGTGTCCTTGGCGGAGCCACCAGAAGGAATTACAGTTACAAATCAAAGGCCTGGTCAAGCCTGTGTCTACCTTTTAAGTTCATAAATATTGTCAATTTCCACTTTTCATCTCAGGGGGAATTTATGATTTGCTGAGTTTGTTGCTGTAGAACAAACAATATAAATCCAGCTCTAAATTATGGTTTGTTCTCAGCGAGGCTCTGGGTAAGTGAGATTGCTGTTTCCAATAACCAAGGCTCTTGGTAAATCATGGTGGGCCTTGGATTTATTGGGAAAGCTGGCACAAAGCAGAATGGGCTTTAGATGTTTGAGGAGGATGAACATCTACATCTGGGGAGAGGAGTTTTAACTCTTCTTCCCCTGGGTACTTCAGCTCTTCTGTTCTTTGCCACCAGGCTAGTCTCCTTGGGCATGGTGCAGTTTGAAGCTTTGTGCTTCACAATCTGGTATCTTCCATGGTCATAAGGTTGCCTCTACTTGGGCCTACTGTACCCATCTGGGCTGGGCACCCTGGAAAGCATGGGATTTAGGGATGGGTATCAGTCCATTTTCTATTGCTATAACAAAATAGCTGAGGCTGGATACTTTAGAAAGAAAAGAGGTTTTCTTAGCTCACAGTTCTGGAAGTCCAAGAGTATAGCATCAGCTTCTGCTCAACTCCTGTGGTGAGGGCCTCATGACAGATGGCATTGCAATGGCGGGAGTAGATGAAGATGAGCTTCTATGGTGAGACAGGAAGTCAGAAACCAGGTAGAGGCTCATCTTTCTCTTTTTATAACAACCTGCTCTCGTGGGAACTAAGTCATTCCTTCAGGCCATGAGTCCAGTGACCTAATTACTTTCCTGTAGGCCCCTCCTCTTAGAGCTTCCTCCACCTCTTCATTTTTTCACACTGAGGGCCAAGCTTCCAACACATGAAAGACCTTCAGGGCAACAAACCACATTCAAATCCTAGCAGCCTGCTTTTGTGATCTGACCACAACTTAAGGTAGAGTTGCTGCTACCAGGAAGACACCTGTTGCTCCACCTTTTTTCTGGGACTGGGTCTCCTTGCAGGCTCCCTCTGGTCCACCAGCCAGAGCCTTTGGTATTGGGAGAATGGAGGCTGGTGTGAGGGGACTATCTGCCTCTCAGATCTGTAGGGCAGCGCTGTGGCTGGAAAGGTGTTTGACCTCACAGGAGTGCATGGCTCCCATAAATCCCTGGCTCCAGGCTCCTGTGGAGACCATGGGGTGGAATACACTGTCTTGGCTGCAGGGGATTTTTGAGCAGGTATGGTAAGAAGCTCTCTGGGTCAGATGGCTTTGCTGTGTGCCACACCCTGTCAGTACAATCAGCAAAAAAAGAGAATGTTTTTGAAAGCATTCCTAACTATGAAGGGGCAAACTGATTTCTATGTCCATGGAGGCCAGAGCTGGAGGGATTTAGGATAGACCAAGAATTCATCATTGCCATCAAGTTGTCTCCAGGAATGGCTCTCCTCTGCCTGGAGTGCTCTGAGCCTGGGCCACAGGGATAAATGGATGCAAATAACTTAGCTTCCCACTACCTGGGGGAGGGGAGTAGCTGTGGAGACTGGGGCAATTGAGACAGGAGAGAGGGGGCATAGCCTTCCCAGACCACTCAAGGTGAGTCTGGTGGTTCTACTGGACAGTGGGAGCAGCTTAGCACCCCAAGGGCCCTCCTGGAAGTGGCTTGGAGCAGTTTGGTGGAGGGAGCTTCCTTTGACCCTGTTACCGCATGCCCTCCTGGAGATTCTGGGCTCCAGGACTGGTAAATTCTGTACAGTGCTTAAATGTAGAAAGTCACAAGCCTTGGCTCAGCATGTTATTTTTCGTGTCTTGCTAATTGCATGGCCGGGGGGGATCAAAAACAATGTCAGGTGAGGTCATCAGGCCATCTTCTGGCACGAAGTCCAGATGGCACAACGAAGTGAGAGGTTGGCCTGCTCAGGCGACCTCTAAAGAGTTCCCTTGACTCTGAAAATGAGTGCTAAGTAGACTCATCAGCCAAAAGCATCTCTTCTAGTTCTGTGCTTTTCCTGAGAGTGGGTTGGGCTGAGAGATATGTTGGCTGACAGAGCGGGTGAGGATTTCTGCTACTGTCCTTACTGGGGGTGGAGGACAGTGAGAGAGGAGATAGGTCAGACAGCTCACTCCCTGACCTCTGCCATTTGTCACTGCCTGCCTTGGGGTCTCTTCGGGCTTCAGGCTCAGTAGCATTCTTCCTACTCATCACCAAGAACTTCTGATTTCAGGGATGTTATTCTGGGAATTAGCTAAGTTTCTGATCGGACTGGTTGGCCCTGTCTTTGGGCTTTGTCATTGGGTTAGCTACAAAAGAAACTTCCCTGCAGGGGCTGGCAGCTCAGCCTCTGCCAGGTGACCTTCACATTCAGGCTTCTCAGAGCCAAGGGAGTTAGTTCTCTTAATTTAGCCCAGCCCCTGGCCAGTGCTGGAGACAGCAGATAAGCCTGGAGTGGGGGTGGCTTCAGATCTACTTCCACTATTTTGCTCTCTGACTGTAAACTTATTACCTTGTGTAAATCATATGACCAACATCACATTGCCAATGGAAGTAAAAATTCAGCATGGTTCTTCTCCACTGTACTAATTGCTTAATATATCTCTATCTCCTATTTTTTTGCCTACACATATACATGTTTCCCTAGTTAAAATGATAATGTGAATACAATTTTGATTTTTTTCTTTAATACTATCCACTTTCCCATGCTATTATGTATTCCTAATTTAAAAAATATAAAGTCTATTTCAGCACTGTAAAAGACATAGTTATTAATGAGAAAGCAGAAAATATGAAGCATTTGAAAAGAAAAAAAAAACTCAAGCAAGTCCCAATCGCTAAGAGAAACAGTTATTATCATTTGGCATTCTTCATTTTAGACTTTTTTGTGCCTATTTATGAACATAGGTGGGATCATAAATTTGACTTTGCTTCCTGCTTTGAAGAAACCAGAGAATGAACACTTACATATGATTACACTCTTGAGTTAGTCTTCACAGCTCTGTCCTGTGGTTGTTTGCATGTTTCTGTGCAGGTGGATCACCGCCCGTCTTTCCCTGAGAGGAACATACCTAGTCTTAGCAGCCACCGAGGCTGTGACATCTCATAACTTCCTGGGTGCTATGCTTCTTGTGGGGAGGCCAACTCAACTGCAGTTTCTTTACTGCCACTATCCATGCTGCCATTTTTGTTTGTTTGTTTGTTTATTTTTTGAGACAGGGTCTCACTTTGTAGTTCAGGCTGAACTTGAACTCACTACGTGTAGCCCAGGCTAGCTTAAATTTGCAGTGATCCTCCTGCCTCCTTGATATGGCAAGCAAGTCCATTGAGAAAGACACTCACAAGAAAACCGAAAAAGCATGAACGAACAAAGCTTTATTAGAGCCGGCTGACAGATCGTCTCCAACACGGAGTTAGAGATGTCTGTGCAGCTCTGGGTCTCACCTTTGGTTTTAGTACATTTCCGGTTCCATAGTAACCATTACTTCATTTTCAGGAATCTCACAAGACCGTCACATAATTAATACAAAGTTTACCTTTCTCCCAGGAGGTCAGACAACCAAATTCCAATGACCATAGTGGGTTAGCCATTAACCAGTTTGCTCTCTTTGTTCTGTTTCCAATTTATGGCTTTGCTCTGCTTTTAAGCAAGTTGCTAAGGGGACTGGGGTGTGGGGGTGTCAACTATAGCTTACATGAACTTTAAGTGACCTCTCTTACTATGATGGTAAAACCAGAAATATGGAGTTTCTCTTGCCCTAGCATCCTGAGCACACCTGGATTTATAGTTTAGAGTTAAAAGCTGTTTGCTGGCTTCCCAGGAGCCCAAGGATAATCTAGTGGCCATGGAGCTTAGCTAGATGAGACAGATGTGATGTCCCCCAGACCTCAGTCCTCTGTAGAAGGGGGAGCCTGGGCCAGGAAGACAGGATCTGTGGTCTACCAGCCAGTGGCTACTTCTCCCCACTGCATGGCTTTTAAGCTATTCTCTTCATTGCAAGGCTAGTCTTGGCTTCCTCTAAAGGCAAAAGAGGAGACCATGAAAACTCAGGCTAGGCTAACAAAGTGCTGATTTCAGACTTTTGAAAGTTAAGTTCTGGCCTCTTAACTGGTCTGTTTACCATGAAGCTTCTTGGGATTTCAGAGCATTTTAGGATAATAATCATAATTGTAACAAAAATAGCTGCTACCTCCATGGTAATGGCGTGTTCTAGGCATGATCTTAAGCATTATGCTAATCATTTAATCATCACAGCAACTCTATGAGAAGGTCCTAGGATCATCCTCATTTTATAAATGAGTAAACTGAGGCATAGATACGTTAAGTGACTTGTCCAATGGAAGATAGTAAAATGTGGAAGAGCCAGATTTAGACCTAGGCGTTCTGCGCTCAGAGCATATACTGTTGATCACTATGCTTTATTGCCTCTCCTTAAACCTGAGCATGACCCAAAAGTTGAGCTTTCACTTTACAAGCAGCCAGAGGAAGACAGGCCAGCTGCCTGGGTTTCGTGCACTGGGGTTCATAAACCAACTTGGGAAGACTTGTTTGGTTCTGATATCATCCTGTCTTCCACAAGCAGTTATCAAGTGCTGTTGTGAACCTGATGCCTTGGGACCAGGGTCTGATGGATGTGCATTTTCAGGAACTCCCCAAGTTCACTTCCTCCTGGCTTTGAGCCAGAGCTAGATTGGGCATTGTAAGAGGTGACCCAGGAGAGAAATCCTCTGTCTTCAAATGTGAATTTATCTAGCATGACGCGGGGAGGGGGAGTTGTGTGGAACAAACAGAAGCACCTGGAAATAATAATATAGGTGATGATGACATAAAACCTATTCTTACACAATTACAACTTTACCAGGATACTTCTTGCTAAGTGCAGTATTCTAGAACCAGATATGTCTTTCATATCCTTGGACAAATTAAAGACTCTTCCTTGCCCTGTGGGTGGAGCTTTTGCAGACGACAGAGGATATACACGTACATTTTCTCTTCTGTACCCATCACAGGTCTCAGGAAGAGAGCAAGGCAAGCAGGAATTAGCTGTTAGCTAGATTTGTGGGCATATGGGCAACATGCAGCTGTGATATCACACTGTGGCCCTGGGAGAGGTGGGAGTGCCTGGAAAGAGCTCCTCAGGCTGGTCCCATCTGTCCCCTGTGGGAACTATTCTGGCCCTGAGACATTGGCTCCCAAACCCCAAAGATGCTCTGGTTTGAATGTTCCCTCTAAAACTCATGCTGATCTGAATAGCCACGGGGCCAAGATTAAAAGGCAATCCTCTTAGTCCTTGAGAGGTGATTAGATCAGAGGGCGCAGCTCCTGAGTAGATTAATGATGTTACTGCCGGGAGTGGGTTACTGTGGGGGTGGGTTCCTGGTAAAAAGAATGACTTGGCCCTTTCCATCTCGGCCATGCACACTCGTTTGCCTGTCTTTCACTGCTGACGCCATGCTCTTGGACTTTGCCGCCTTTGGAGCTCCAAGCCTGATAAACTTGTATTGTTTGTAAATTACCCAGACAGGGTTTTTTCTGTTATGGCAGCAGAAAATGGACTCAGACACCAGGATGTACTTGCTGGGCTGCTTTGGTGACAGGGTTTGGGCCTCCCATCCTCTGCTCCTGACAGGTGCAGGCAAGTACTGCAGCCACACCCCTGAAAGAGGCCTTTGGTTCCTTGCCTCACTTCCCACTGAATTGTGCCATGACCGCTGTGGTTGCATAAAAGGCCAGGTCCTCGGCATGCTGGGGCCTCTGCAGAGCGTGGCACAGGTGCTGTGAAGATAAACAGAGAGCCCTTGGGCCTGGGGAATTTGCAAGGTTAGCACAGCTTTCTCAGGAAGAGGTAGCTTTCTTCACCTTGTGAGTCTTTGTGAGGAACACAGGTCTCCAAATTTAAGTTTGAGAAGCCAGAAGATGCAGCTAGAATGGGGAGAAATGAGCAGCTTCTGGATTCAGTATACACAGGGCCCTGCGGTTAGCTTTAGAAATACAACCTAAGAGGCCGGGAACCTTTTATCTCTGGCTCGGCCTGCGTGCAGTTTCACCATTTGCAGTCCATCTCTGTAACAAACACTCATGCTGTGCTCTATTAAGATACAAGCTAGGATGTGCTCACTCTCAGGGCTTCACCCATGGGTGTGGCTAGGTAGCTGGGTGAGCTGAGCTCTTGGGTGTGGCTGCAGGGCTGGTAGAGCTGGGCAGATAGAGGGCACTGGGACATTTTCTTTTTTTTTTAAAGAAGATCAAGCTGGGTGCAGTAGCCCAGGCCTTTAATCCTTCCTTCGTGGGAGGCTGAGAAAGGAGGATTTCAAATTCAAGGCCGGGCTGGAGGACTTAGTAAGAGTCTCAAAATTTGAAAGGGGTCTGGGGATGCAGCTCAGTGCTAGAGCACCACTGCAAGCAAAAGAGAGGGGACATAGCTAGATTTGAAAGCCCTCTTTCCCCTGAACCTCCTGCAAGGTGAAATGGGGCATGTGGAGGATAAAACTTATTACCTTGGATATCTGTTTGTTCCAGACCTCATACTGCCTAGGTTTATAAACAAGGGGGACATGAGGCTTAGGTGGTGAGGTTACATATAAACTGTTAAGGGATAATCATGCCCCCTCGACCTGCAAATCCCCTCCCATACCCCCCAAGCCAGCCAGATACTTCTGTCCAGACAGAGTGCCTGGTTGTTCTAGGTCCCTGGGACATAGCCTGTCCCTGTTGGAATGAAGGGAGCCCCTGACAGACCAAGTGATGTTTGTCACCTTGGTTCCAGACCTTGGCTGTAGTTACAGGAGCATGGAGCTTCCCACCTTGGGCCAGGTTCATGTCTAAAGTTTATGTCTGTTTCTCAAAGGAGCCTTCCTGGGCAGGGGCAGGTAAAGATCCTGTCTTAGTTCCCACCTCTATGCCCATGACATAAAGCTGCTTAGTGTGGAAATAAACAACTGCCTTCATGGGTGCATCCTGTTGGTTAGACCACCAGTTCAGGCTTGGAGAAGAGCGTCAACTTCTGAATTCTGACCCCAATTCTTTTTTTGGGTCCTGGGATTGAACCCTGAAACCAGCATCTTTTCATTGAGTTAAAGCCAAACCTTTTAAATTTTGAGACAGATTTTCACTGAGTTGCTAAGTTACTCAGGCTGGGCTTGAGCTAATGATCCTCCTGCCTCAGCTTCCCATAGTGCAGAGTACATGCCTGGTTCTAACCCCAATTCTTTGTTGAATTTTGTGTAAGCATGGTTCCGTTCTTCGGTGTCCCCTAAAACTATAAATATATTTATATACCCACATATGCATCCATATATCTATCTCTGTCTATCTATCTATCTATCTATCTATCTATCTATCTATCTATTTATCTCTCTATCTCTCTATCTATGTATCTATCAATCATCATTCATCTATGCGCTTTTGTCATGAACCCCATGGCAACTTTGAGAATTACAGACAATATGAACCAGACCCATGGAAACAAATGGAGCTTGCTTGGGAGCCAGTCCCTCTTCCTCAAACACCCTGTGTCCATTTGCTTTTCAAAGTGGCCCCACCAGGGCCTGGAGGAGTTAAATGAGTTCCCCAAAGGGCTCCTTCCCCCGGCAGGCATATGGGCCCCTGCACAGGAACTTGGTCCACAGCTTCACGGCCCCTGATGTCTCCATCTCTTGCAGATCACCTCTGCCTCCTCCAGGCGTTTGCGGGGCGGGTGCGCTTCCTGAGAGGCCGTGCGGTGCTGGACATCACAGGACGCCTGTCGGGTGAGCACCCTGTCCCCACTATCTCTGTCCTTCTCTCCTTCCATGTGCTTTCCTTGACCTGAAACGATCCCCACAGATCACTGAAAAGTTTTGATCGGTTGCTCTGTGTGACAGTCTCCACCTTCCTAGAACGACAATCTTTCTTTTCAGCCAAAGGAGGCAGGAATGTATATAAGCAAAGAGTTCCGAAGAAGCGATGCTGCGTTGCTGCTTCTTTGCGGAGGGGGCTTCCTCTAGCCCATCGCGTGCCTCTGTGTGAATCAGAGAAAATGTCCAGACAGATGCTGCCTACCAAGTGCTCAGCTTGGCCCACAGACAGCGCCGCTGTGAGAATTAGAGGCTGCCCTTTCCGTGGCCTGGCAAGCAGGGCACAGGCTGGATTTTAACTCCACTTGGCCCTTGGCTGGGTGCTGGCCTCAGCCTGGTGTCTCTGCAGCAGATCTGAAGAGGAAAAGTGGTTCTTATTAATCCGATTTCTCCTTGAGTCTGCAGAAGTCTCCAGGGGTTTCATCCTAGGATCAGTGACAGTGTGGAAAGGGGCCAGGCTTTGGGGTCTACAGGCCCATCTGTCATCTCCCCACACTGACTTTGGGCTGAGTTTTACCATCTTTGTTGCTCGGCAAATCCTCCCCCCTTTCTTGGGAGGGCTCTGGCTCTGGAGGAGGCAGGAGGACTCAGTCTCTCCCTAGGACTCCAAAGATCCCCCTAAAAAGCAGATGGGTCGTGCCATGCCCCTGCTTAAACTCAAGGGGCTCCCGAGCTGGCTTCACGCCTTGCACCACTTAACCCTCAAAACAGCCCTAGAAGAAGTGTGTGTTTCTTTGTTATAGACAAAGAAAACTGGGCTCAAAAAAGTTAAGTGCCCGAGATCCCTGGCAAGTCACCTAGGATTTATCCCCAGGAGGCTGGCTGCTGTGATGCTGGAGGAGTCCTGGGGTGAGAACTGGGCCATGGTACTAAAATCACTCAGGAGACCAGGCAAGGAACCCTTTTCTGTTACTCCAAAGCACTGTTCTTTGAGGGAAACCCTTCCTCGTCCTTGTGAAGGTGATTCAGCGGGCCCAGGGTGGAGATAGCCTCATTTTAAATTTTTTTACTTACTGCAATTTTTTCCTATTTCTTTAAAAATTTTTTTCTATTTCTAAGAGACTGCAAAAGCAAGAGTTTTGCTAGAGCTCTTCTGCTACCTTGGAGTCAGCTAGGAACAGAGGAGAAAATTTCCTTTGACACTAAGTGTGGACTGATAATAGCACAGCTTAATAGGAGTAAATCTTTCGCTAATTACTCCAGCTGCCTTTTAAACTTGAGTTTAATGGGGTTCACTCCCTCACGGTGGCTCCCAGAAGGGCTTCTGTGCTTTTGACAACTTGAGAGACCGATCCACCCAGCCAAGGGCCCTCCGCAAGCCTGTACCTGGGGACTGTGGTTCTGAGGAAGCCGAGTTCTGTCAGCCAGGAAGATGTGAGCAGAGGGGGAAGCGTGGGCTGTGGAGCTGAGCTGGGGTGTTGCTCCTCTTCCAAGGGCAGAGCTTCCTGGGCTGGAGTACACGCAGTTCACTGCTGGGGCGTGAGGGGAGAAGGCGGCACAAGATGGGGAAGGAGGCTGTTAGATGCAAGTGCGCTTCCTTGGTGGGGGGATTGTTCTTCCCGTCCCTCCCCCATTTTTATTGTGTTAAAATGCATATAACGTAAGATTTACCCCTGGAACCATTCTGGAGTGCACAGTCCATTCACAGTTCACAATATTGTACAGCCATCACCATTACCAATTGCTTTTTCATCTTGTAAAGCTGAAATTCTGTCACCATTAAATAATAACTCTCCATCCCCCACCCTCTCAGCAGCTGCAGCCGCCATTTTCCTTTTTGTCTCTATGAGACAGACTACACCAGGTACCTCAGAGAGGTGGATACCTGCAGTACTTGTCCTCTAGTGACTGATATACTTCCCTCAGTGTGATGTCCTTGAGGTTCGTTCATGCTGCAGCATGTGTCAGCATTTCCTTCTTTTTAAAGCTGAATGGCATTCCACCACATGTGTGGGCCGCATTTTGTCTATTCATGCATCCAAAGTTGGACACTTGGGTTGCTTCCGCCTTTTGGCTCTTGTGAGCACCACTGCTACAAACATGGGTGCACGCATGTCTCTTCATGGTCTCACCTTTTTTCTGCAGGTGAGACTTCATGGAGATCTGGGAAAATGTTGAGTTACAGTTGTTTGGCATAGGTAGTTGATCAGGATTGTTTGGTTCCCTTCTGTCCCTTCTCGGAGCTCGTTTTCTTAAGCTGCTCCCTGTTCCCCATCTTGGGGCTGGAGACACTTGTCTGCCTTTGTGGTTGCTGTGTTCTTCCCTATGCATCCTGTATCAATCACAGAGAACACAACCCTCAGCCCTGTCTAGCCAGTGCGCCTCTTTCTATCAGTTTATAAAGCTGTTCTAAGCCTTTCTGCCATGGGAGCCTCCGCTGCTATTGGATATTGCTGTGGCTGGGTTGACCCGGAGGGTACGGACCTGCCTTCCCAGCAATCCCCTTGGCTTCTGACACTTTTGTGGCCTCTGAAGGTCCCCATAGGAGCTCCATAGATTCAGGTGAAGGAAGCTTGGTTATGGCCTAACAGTCAATATTCACATCATGGAATATGCCACCGAGAGTGTCAGGCTGAACAGAGAGGGGACGCGGAGCATCTTGTCTGGTTTCTCATGGTCCCAGACTAAAAGCAAAGGGACCTCCTGGGCTCTTGGGGGCTTGGATGGTTTTCAGCTGGTAAGAGAAAGATGATTGGGTGTTTCAATAAAATAAAGGAAATCTCCAGACTGGACTCTGAGATGTGGAAACCCTGGAGACTGGGGTGCAGCATAGGGTGGAGGCTTTGGAGTCAAGGCCTTATGAAAGCTCCTTGGTGAGTCTCGCTTTCCTCTCCTGTAAGATGGGTGTGTCCTTATTTCCAGGGGTGCCATGAGCCTGAAATGAAGCCACACCTTCACTCTCTGAGCCCAGACTCAAGCAGTTTCCAGAGTGTGTCCCGGCCCATGGCTTCATCCAGTTTCTTGGCCTCATGAATTGACACTGCTTTCACTTTCATGTACCTTTGCCAGCACTTGCCCTTCGGCAGGACGCCAGACAGAATGTAAAACAGGCACCATTAGCACTAATATGCTTAGGGTAACTTGGCCACAATTCCCCTGGTGACCTGCGAGAGCCGCTTACTCTGGGTGGCTGGCTGCTGGGTGTTCTTGGGTTATGGAGTTGGGGGCTCTGGACAGTCAGATACAGGGGTCGGTTGCTGGAAGGGAAGGCCTGTGCAGAGCTTGGTGGTTTACAGACATGCTCATGCCCATGCCGCTGGCCTTATTGTGAGGTGTGGCATCCGGATGCTGGGGAGGCCATTGTTGGTCTTGTCCCCTGCTGCTGTTTGATGTGCAGTATGCTTCATCCAAGAGCCTTTACTTCTCTTCTTGGACAATTTTTTTCTGTATTTGCATGGACTTTGATAGGTGGCATTGTATCTGTCCAATATTAATATTACTTACTATTTGTCACCTGCGTACCTAAAGGTAGATCTTTGATATATATTTATCGAATGTCTAATAATTTTGAGAGCTTGGTTCACCATTACTACTTTTACTTTACAGATATGGAAAAGGCCCAGGAAGGTTGGGCGTCCTTTTCAGGTTCCCATGGCTCATAGACAGCAGAGGCAGGATTATAACTGGGGAGTCAGCCTCTTTTCTCTCCTCTGGGTTTGAAGGACCTCATATGCTTTTGTCTTTGCATGGTCCTTTTCCACAAAACGATAAAATTGTATTGGTCCAAACTTGGATATAAACCAGGCTGGATATGTGCATGGTTTTTCTTTTGATGTTATTTAATAGGCTGCTAAATGTGTTACAATCCTTTGGTCCTGTGCTGGGCTGCTGGGCTTTGGAGGTCAGTGTTGGTGCCTCAAGAGAGGGCAGAGGGATGGGAGAGGGTGCCCAGTGTCAGTGATCCTCTGTCTTTTCTTCCTGACAGCACTGGTGGCCTCAGTTTACCCTCGAAAACCTCAGGCCGTGGAGCGCCATGTCCTCCCTGTCCTCTGGTACTTCCTGAACACCATGATTAGGAGTGGCGTCCTGCCGGGGCGTGCTGGGAATGTCCGAACGGTGGTGTGCCAGCTGTCCAGGATCCTCCAGCAGCAAATGGGTACCCGGTTGCAGGACTGTGCCGCTGGCCAGCCAAAGCAAGTCCTCACAATGCTCCAGGAACTCTTAAACACAGAGTCCCCGGGAGGCAGCCGCAAGGTCGCCGACAGAGGGATGCCACCTGACAGCCAGACAACTGGCAGCACATGCTCCCTTCAGCTGGATTCAAGAAGGGGCCAGAAATAGGCAATTATTATTTTTTGTTGTTGTTTTTGTTTCCAGTACCAGGAATCGAACTCACGACCTTGTGCTTGCCAGGCGGTCACTTTGCCGCTGAGCTAAATCCCCAGCCCCGGCAATTATTATTATTATTTTATTTTTATGATGGAATGATATTCCCCCCTTAGAGTTCTGGATGTATATAGTTTATTTTGAAGTAGAAATAAAAGAATTACTTATTTTTCCAAGGTTTTCTTATCTTGCATTTTTGTAACCTCAGAATTTTCTAGCAGGTAGGATTGTGAAGCAAGCAAAATAAAACATGGCAACAACAAAACTTGTTTGGATGAGAGTGAGAGGAAGAGCTAGGGAGTAAAAGGGCAGCGCAGCACAGCCTATTGGGTCCCTCCCCAACAGGGGGCTTATTCACAGTGCTGCTGTGTGCTGTAGTCCCCTCAGAGTTCCATCTGCGAGCAGTGTGGGACAAGACGCCCTGAGATCCAGAGCCCTGGGAGGTCGCTCGAATCCAGTCCCGTGCTGATGAGAGGTGAGGGTAACAGATATCTCTGAGCACAGGGCACTTTAGCCCTACGCACTCTGCAGGACAGTGTCTGTTGGTCCAATGGGACCTTCTGGCATGATCTTCCTGGCTTATCAAGAGGTCAGGGGAATTTGACATGTGAATCACTAAAGCCTTGGCTTGCTCTAACAAGGATTAGAAGATGCTTCACCTCTGAAACATGGTAAGCAAAACACTTGGTAGAGCATGAAGGCTGCATATCACTCCGAGGTCACTGGAAGCTCAGAAATCTACTGCAGGTGGCTGAATCATGACTCTTTCGAGAGGGGCAGTGGGCACAGGACATGAGGAAGCAGAGAGAGGTGTTGGCGCTGGTGGAGAAGCTGGGAAACGTGTTCCGGCCGGGGAGGGGACCATCCTGGGCTCAGGCTCTGGACCCATTTGGCCTTGGTGGGGCCAGTGGTAAGTTTCCAGTGGTTGACCAGAATTAGAGCTCAGGTCATTACCTCAGACATGGGCACAGCAGACTGGTAAGATGAGGGGAGCAGCCACAGCTATGGACAGATCCAGATGGCCGAGGGCCAGCAGGTTTTCCGGCAGGCCCCACCAGGGGAACTCCAGTCCGCTATCACCTGACCCCGGGTAGAACATCAATTCCATACCATGTTCTGAACTCCTCCTGGGGAGCCTGGCTTTGGAAGCCTTGTGGCCAGGTGGAGCACGGCCAGGTCCCCCTGTACCCTGGATCGAGGAGGAGCACTTCCAAGTTATTCGTGCCTGGCTTTGAACAGTCTGCTTGGGTGTGACTTGGTGACTCTGGCTGCTCACCTGGCGGTGACCCCAGCAGGGGCTTCTCTGTGACCTCCTTGCTCTTTGTCAATTCTGGCTGAGCCCGGCTGAAGATCTGCTATAGAGCGGGCCATCAAAAGGCTGATTTTAAATGTTTGAAAGGCTTTATACAGTTTAATTAATTGTGTTTGCTTGTGAGCTTTTGGGGTTTGGTTGGGAGACCTGCATTTTCTGTTTGTCAAGATCTTAGAACAGATCAGAATATTCCAGGAGTTTTCAGAACTGAAAGAGCCCAGAAACAGAGCCTGGCCAGGATTTGGAAGGCAGAAACTAATTTCGACTGCACTTTCCTGTCTTCTCAAAGAGGAAGCTTCCCACAGTTCTGAACCCGCCCTCATGGGCGGAGGCGGATAAACAACCGAAAACTAATAGAAAAGCAAAGAATAAATCTTTGCACCACTCTGTTCCCTTCATTATTTCAGGTTTTAATCTCCTGTGGGCAGCAAGGGCTCTGCCAGACACACCCCAGCCCAGCACTGCTGCTGGGAAGGGCTGGGGCTCTGGCGTAGATTGGGGAATTTCCCCCACATCATGGATTAGGAAGCAGGGAGGATATCCCATGGTTCCCTAGTCCTGGGCCTCTGGGGAGCACCAGTGAGACCCCAGTGGGAGGTCAGCTCTGGGGAGCCAGCCAAGGTGGACGGGAGCTGAGCCCACCCCATTCTTTGCTTGGCTTTGTGTGGGTGAGAAAGTGCTTACAGGAAATGCTCCTGGGGACACAGTCTCTCCTGCGCCTCTCCTTCTCCCTTTCTTTCTCTTTTCCGCTTTTTCTTCTTCCTCCTCTCCCTGTCCCCTCTGTGTGAGAATGACAGACCAGGACCTATCCGAGGACTGTAACTGGCAGGCCTCCCTGTTACCTCAAGTGGCATTTTTGAGATTTTAGGAAACTTTGCCTTCAGCCTGCCTCTTGTTTGCTCTTCCTTTTTTCATCTCCTGCCTTTTAGGAGAGTAAGTGAATCTTTACTTGCCGGGTGCTGCAGATTCATCTGGAAAGATGTAAAGAAGGTGGCATCTACTGGGTCCCTCCCCACCAGGGGTTTATTCAGCGGGTCAGGGGTGGGGCCCAGGCAGCTAACTTTCTGTTTTTCTCTCTGTCTCTGTCTCTGTCTCCCCCTCCCCCTGTTCCTTCCTCCCTTCCGCCTCCCTTCTCCCCCCACTCCTTTTCTTCCTCTTCCTCTCCCCCCCTTCTTACTCCTTCTCCCCCCCAGCCCCATCCAGGTGATTCTATCTAGAACCGAGTTGAGAAGCCGCAATGGTTCTGGCCCTGTGGGTCACAGGCCTGTCAGTTCCCCTCACCTCACAGTCCTGGGGTGTCCTGGGCTTAGAGTCAGAGAGGCCGGGCTCCGGTTCGTGTACTGCGGCTTGCTGCTATGTGACTTTGGAATCAATTATCAAACTCTCTGATCTTCATCTTCCTCATCAGCTTACGCGACCAGGCGGTGATGGTGCTGTGTGATCACAACACCCACCTTCGCCTGGCTGCTGCGAAGAGGAATGAGATAGTTTTGTAAATTACTTAGCACAAGGCCACGGGCACAGGAGCACTTGCTGAACATGAACACGATGTTTTGAGGGCCATTGCTTTAGAGCAGCTAGTGATGGGGTCTCGTGGGGGCTCTGTTGCCCTTCGCCTTGGAAGGAGAGAGAGTGCTGCGGCTTCATGGAACCTGAGAGGCACTATTAGCCTGTGGAGCTTGTCTTCAAGAATGGGCTTGCTCTGCTCTCTCTGCTAGGAAGTCAGGACCCTTCCATCTTTAGGGGACCTGTCCTCTCTCCAGCCCCCTGTCCCTTTTCCTCACTTCCCGGCCCTCACGGTTGCCCTTGGCATTGCCCCTTCCCATCCCTCCCACCTTCTCCCTTCCTGCGCCCCCCACTCCTCCTGTACTCTCTTGCAGCTGAGGTGGGACGGCTTGGAGAGCACAGAGCTTTTTAACCAAAAGCATTTTCCTTTTATTATACTCAGTTCTGCCACTCTGAAAGCAAAGGGGAGCTGAGGAGGGTAACTGCAGATCTTGTATTCTTGGGGAGGGAGGAAGATGGAGACCAGAAATGGGAGACAGGAGGAGGAGCTGGGCTTAGAAGTGAATGTGTCCCATGTTGTGGATCTGTCACTCTTCTCGACATCCTTGAAGAGATTATGTCTCATATATCTTTATGAGGAAACTGAACCTCAGAAATGCTTAGTCAGCTACCTGAGCCGGTGCCCAGAGCCCCTTGGGAGTCTTGTTAAGTTGTAGATGTGGATTTGGCAGGATGGGCGGGGCTTGAGATTCGGCTTTTCCAACAAGCTCCCAATGATGCAGATGCTGCAGGTCTGGTGGAAACCTCACCTTGGGAGTCAGGCCCCAAGACAGTTGGAGAGTGGCTGGATATATGTTCAGGTCCCTTTGACTCTAAAGCCCCTGACCTTTTCTTCTAGGAAGTTCTATTGCTCTAAGATTCTGCCTCCCCTAGGCCAGTTGGAGCCTTTTGAAAGGATTGGTTGAAATCCCATGGATTCCTGGAGTTTTGCCCTGAAAATTTCAGGGCAAAGAGAATTTGCTTGGTCAGCTCTGGTCATCAGCTTGTGCTGTGGACACCTGGCTGTCCAAACATGGCCTCTGGTGGGAATAGGAGTTATGCAAATAAATGAAGACCAACTAGATGGGAGAAGCAGACTCTCTAGAACTTGCTATAGCTCACTGCCATGCTGGCAGAGATGCAAAGGCAGGCAGGTGAGTGCTAAAGCTTTATAATTGCTTTGGAAAGGTACAGCTTCAGGTGTGCTTTTAGTTGGGGCTGTTGGCGTGGAGACAGTACAGGCACTAAGAGTGGTGGATGGGTTGCTTGCATCACCCATGGTGCTCAGTAAGGTGCAGATCCCTGGGTTGTGTGCTGGACTTGCTGGATGAGAACCTCCCCGATTCTGTGCCTAGGGTTGAAGACCTCTACTCCAATAGTGATGCTCTGGTCAAGTACACAGGCTACGCCATACCTGGGAGTTGGCTACCCTAAACCAGAATTCCCAAACATGGCTAAAGCATTGCTTGGGGGAGGACAGGAGGAGATAGCTGCCTCTGGAGGGAAGGGCCTCAGCATCTGCAAATGATCAGGCATCTCCCAGGGTGGTGACTGCTCCTAGCCGGGCTCCAGGCAGGACAGCAGCCACAGCCGCAGCCGCAGCCGCACACAGCACTCTCTGGGTTGGTGTTTCTGAGTCAGGGACAATGTGGGGGCTGTTTGGTCACCATTCCTGGAATTTATTCAGGGGGTGGTCTGGTTTCCAGTGTCCTGTCGCCTGGTGTTTCAGTGAAAGGCTATAACACTAGAAGGTTTTGTTTTGTTTTAATCATGGCTTTATAATTACCTCTCTGCCGGCTGACAGCTGTTATTAGCATCACCTTGGGTTCTCCTTGAGAATTTTTACATCCAGAAAGCGATCCAGCACCTCTGGGGCTGGTGTCAGAAGCTGTTAGTGAAACAATAGCTTTTAAAAGTCACCAGGTTTTATAAACACAGCCAGTCCCATCCCCTTCCAAAGGAGGAAAAAAGATAAATAATTTTCATGAAGGCAGTTTGTTTCACGGGATCTGCATTCCCTTCCGTTTCATCTGCAGACTTTCACCACTCTGGGGCACTGCAATAAAGTCCGTGCTGGCTCCGGAAGGAAGGAGGCTGCCGCTGCTGTTTCTGGGGGATTTTCACCTGGAAACCACTGCGGGGGGTCATGGCAATGAGAACCAAAGACCTTTTGGGAAAAGAATTTTCCTTCTCCCTTAATGCTAGAAGCAGTTTGATAGGTATGTGTGTCTAGGACGCTGGAGGAGGGGAGTGGCAGAAGTTTGTCGAGGGGATTATGGTTTAAAATTCCCTTGGGAATTTTGAGTTTCCATCCAAACTAGTTTAAAAGGAATGGTTAAAATTACAGCAGGAATTTGAGTGGATATGAAAAATAATTTCCTATTTCTAAGTATTGGAGAAAATGGAGTTTTTTTTTTTTTTTCTCCCCAAATAAGACTGTACTGCTGGGTGTGGTGGTATACGCTTATAACTCTACACTCAGGAGGCTGAGGCAAGAGGGTCACAGTGAGTTCAAGACCAGTCTAGACTGCATATGGAGACCTTGTCTAAAAAAAAACCCCACACAACAGCAACAACAACAACAAAACCAAAAACGAAGACAGCTCTTTGTAGAGCTGCCCCCTGTAACGATCTGAATGCCGCTTGCAGTGGGTGCAGCAGTGTTGGAATGGAGCCTGAGGTCTGGGAAGCTTGTTTTGCCACTAGTTGGTGCATGTTCTAGAACGAGACAGAGGTCAGCCCTCAACCTCATTTGTTTTTATTCATTTGTAAACGGTATTGAAAAAAATACTTTGTTCATAATCTCATAGGATTTTCCTCTAAAATGTAATGAAACAATGTAGACAACTGTATTTTGGGTATTTAAAAAAATTTTTACACAGAAAAAAGTCAAAATAACAATAAAACAGTTTCAAAACAGTCTAGTAGGGGAGTAACAATAATTAATACATTGGGTATTGTTATATTCATAGTAGTTGTTAAAAGCACAAGATATAGGCATGAAATACTGTCCACAGAAGTATTAGCACAAAACTTTCTTCTCAATGAGCTAAGAAAAACTATCTTAACCATCTTGTGTATATGTGTATTTTTTTTGTTTTTCCTTTTCCCTTCCTTCCTTTACCCTTTCTCTTAGACAACAGTATTTTGGAAGGGTAGGGTGTTGCATACAAGGAAAGGTATAATTATTATTCACTCAAGCCTCAGCTCTGTCAGACCTGCTATTTAGCACCCAAAATGATTGTCCAGACAATCCTAAGACCCCACAGGGGGGTGAATGAGATTCACAAGCTTCATTTGGTGTTTTTTCCCATTTGGTATATTTGGCACATGGGTTAGTGCTTGCCAGCAAAATGTTCTCACGTCTTTTCACTTTGAAAGACGCAGAGACCTTCAAAGGAGGAAGTCAGTTCTTGCTGGGCTTGACAGCTGTTCTTAACTTTCTCTAAGGATCAACTAGCAGCTCTAGAATGTGGGAGAAACAAAACGGAGTTCTTTTCTTAATAAGAATCATAAAGTGCAGAGATGGGGAGAAGTAAACATTAAAAACAAAATTAAAGAAAATGATGAGGATGGACAAGCGGATTCGGAGTTCAGTTTCCCAAGATGGCTCACAAGGTGGTTTAGGAGAAGGCTCCGTGCGCAGGTCTTGCAGGTGGCAGGAGAAGTGGGCTGGCTTTGCAGTCACTGCTTTCTGGGTGAAGAGCAGGCCCAGGGAAGCCTGGTCACAGTGGGGTCAGGGAGGTGTCAGGACCCAGGCTTCTGCTCCTCACCCCAGTTTTCCAGAGGCGCGTGAGTAACCGCACTTTCCCGCATCCCTCCTTTCCTTTTCTCCTCTCTCTTTTTTTGGTCCTTTGTCCTCCCATGGAGGACATCAGTTTTGTCTATAGGCACTAACTGAGCGTGGCTAGTGCTGTTACTTGAGCCAAAATCAGGGACTGCCCCAAATGCTGGACTTCAGGAGTGTCTGAGACGACAGACAGCCTCAGAGCCATGGCTAGATCAGTAGAAGCAATCATCACTGGATGCCGGGCCCAGAGACTTCTTATCTGTGAAGTTACTTTCTAGAATCCAGAAGTGTAACCAAGCCAGCAGAGTCCAGGCTTCTTCATAAAACTGAATTAGAGTGCTGAGTGAATTAACTGTTTGCTCCTCTTTGTGCCCAATGCATCTTTAATTACATTTCATAAAAACGTCAGGATGGATTGATGGGAACTTATTTAAACTTCAGGTAGGCACAGGGAGCAAATGATAGTACAATATAACATGTGCTGTTAATATAGGCTCAGAACACATATACTTTATGGCAGTTCACCGGAATCTTTGGTGTGGGGCTACTTAAAAATATATTACCTCTGAAAAGATTTCCTTTGGAAGATAGAGTGGGTGTCTGGCAGCTTGTAAGCATCCACGCAGATGATCAATTGACAAACATGTCAACAGGTATAATTCACCATACTGGCTCCCCTGATACATGCAAAATGCTGTTTTATTTTAGAAAAAGAATATAGTTCTTGAAATCCTTTTCAGTCACATCATAGAATTTATGAAGCAAATCTTGTCAGACGTGAGTTCTTCACAATGAAAGAAGTGTCTCTTTGGCCTGTCTGCCTTCATTTTCTATCAGTGTGGATTATTCTGGGTGTTGGACGGTGTATGTGATATGAGGATGGAAAATAAATGCTGCTTATAGTAAAAACCAGCGGAGACCCAAGCTGCAGAGAAAGGTTATATTTTATCTGGAGGATTGTATTTATACTTGCAAAAGCTATCACTGTTCTGCCAGACCATTATATTTACTTTTTTTCCTTCATGAATCCCTTTGATGGAACCAGAAAATTGTTTTTCCCTTGGGGCAAGTCTGTTTGCTATCTTACTGATGTGTTGGATAAAGGCCTGGCTAAGTGCCTCTGTCTCCACAGCTCTGGGGTTCTCCCAAGTATGGAGGGTGAAAGCTGTAAACCCCCAGAAAAAGCTAGCCCAAGCAAGAATATGGGTGTGATACGTACCCCTTTAAGATCTCTGGGGGCTCCTCTCCTTGTCTTTATACCCAATGTTCCTTCCTGTTTTCTAACTATAAAGAAAACAAATGTAAGGACTCATGTGTCCTTCAGGTTGGGTCCATTGGTTTAGCTGAAAAACAAAGAAAAATTGTCTTCTGGCCTCTCTCAAGTAAAGGAAGTAGATTTGACCCGGAAAATATAAGGTTCTTTGCTGGAGAGGGGGCAAGGAAAGCAAGAATGGCCTCTGAAAGGTGCAGCAATGAACTTGCCTGTCATGGCCACCAGCAATGGGCTCTCCAAGGCAGAACTATAGGTATGGGTTCAGGGAAAGGCCGGGTCTTGGAGGAACAACGAATTAATGCCAAAAAACTGGAATGTTGTGGTGGATTTAATGTCTCTTGTGCGAAGTCTGATTCACATGTAACTTACGCTAGGTGAAGTTAGCATGGTGGCAAAACAACCCCTCCCAAAGAACAAACAAGCAAACCAACCGAACCACCCACATCTTTGAAACATCCACTCTTGTGCCAGCTCAGCAGTACTTTAATTTTGATCTTCGTTGTCTGCAGACCCCAGCTCCTGGGCCTTGGTAACCTTTTTCATCTCCCCCAAGAGGAACTGACTTGGAATTCCCAAGGCTTTGGGGCCGTAGGACTATCCAAGGGGTGACACTTGGTCTTGCCCTGTTGCCTGGACCTGGTGGCAGCCTAGGCCTCTCATTTATATCACCTGTAGGGACAGATGGCAGGAAGCTAGCACCATCCTGGGGCAGGAAGGCTCTCAGTAAGTGAAGAAGTCCTCCAGAGGGACAAGGAGCCGTCATCATCTCTCCACGGGTGATGGCATAAACTAGAAGCTATTGTCCCCTTCTCTGCTGACCGCAATGTGGCAGGAGTGAGCGTGATCCTTGCCAGCATAGCCAGGGGGAGGGGCAGCCTCAGGGAGCGTCCTGCCATGTACACTCACAGAGGGCAGCTGTCGTTCGCGCTAGCCTCTCCTGGGGGTTCTCTATGGTGCTGACCGTCTATGATGTAACATGGTCCCTGGCTCCTAGCTGCCCACATCTATCTTTTATCACCACAGTTGAGGGGGAAGGGGACTCAGCCAACAAAGCTCTCAGCCTACCCCAACCTCCTACAACAGAGGAGGGCGGCCTAAGCAGGTGACTCATCTCACTTCCCTTCTGGCTGATCTGGCTTTGTTTGAATCCTGCTTTCAGAAACGAGGCCTTGTGTTTCACCCACTGTGTTTCTGTGCAGTCCCTGCATCTGGGTTTCTGCTTGCATCTTTGGCCCTCCAGGAATCCTGTCTCTACACCCTAGCAGAGGGTGCAAACCCCTCCTGACCAGTGCTCTCCGAAGCCACTTACCTGTGAGCTGGATCTTACAGGCCACTCAAAAGATTTGCTTTCCGCTTGCTCAGCTGGGCCCAGGTCACCCCGGGCCCACTTCCTTGTTTCCCACACTGCCTGCCCAACCATTTGGGGACAGCCCAGCTCGATGGCAAGCAGGTCTCCTGAACCTGGTTTATTCTCAGGTACTTGCCTCTTCCTCAGCCACTCCCATGGCCTGCAGCCCAGGTGGTTCCCAGGCACCCACCCAGCTTGGTCTGGCTGCGACCTGAGTGTGCCCTGAGATGAATGCAGCCACACTAGCAAATGTGAGCACATAGCTGGCCATGCACACACATTTTCCAATATAGAGGGTGAGTGTAGCCCCTCTTGGTAATATAATCATTGATTCTTGAAGTGTCTTTAAAGAGATAAGCCCTGTCACCCCCATGTTAATAACTAGACAAGTCAAATGAGATGCATTTATTCATTGCCTGTCCCTGGGGGAAGCTAGCTGGAGTCCCTAGGACCCAGGTTAACATGTTCTTGAGCCCATGATCTATTTCAACAAGAAAGGATTTGAGGTCTATAATTTCCCCAAATTTAAAAAATCAGCTTTGCAGCAGATCTGGAGGACTGCCTCTTAGCTGTACTCGTGGGTGAGAATTCTTGTCTTTGACAACCCACTGAGCTGGCATTGAATCACCCAATTATTGAAAATTCTTTTCTAAATAGAAAGTGCTCCACAGCCTCTGATGGAAAAATTCCAAGATCTGCAGCAAATATCAGGCTCATTGGCAGAAGCAGTTTTCTGGCATGAGCCACCATTCTTTGCTTTCATTTGATCTCCAGTAGAAGTTTTGCAGATGACCTGGGAATAAACTTGGCCAAGAAGCCTCAGGAGGAGACAGACACGCGAGTGTGTGAGTCTCACCCACTTAGTCTCACAAGCTCTGGTGCCCACCTGGTGCAGAGAATAGGAGCCTTGTTTGGCAGGCTTGGGCGTGTGGGTGTGTTGGGCGGCGAGAGCATTTGATACGAGCCGAGGCCAAGGGCAGCATGGCTGTTGCTGGGAGCTGAAAGCTCTGAATTGATGGCACTGGGGCTGAGCTCAGGAAGCAGGAGTGGAGAGTGGGTGGGACTGTGTGTTCTCATCCACCACAGCCACCTCGTGTCAGGAGCACTTAGCTTCATAAACAAAGCTCTTCTGGGAACTTCAGCGATCTGCCATCGCTCAGCCTTCTAAAAACAAAGCTTTCCCACCGTTTGTAGAATTGTGTGCGTGGTAGGCAGGGCGGGTGATGGAATATGAGGCAAACGAAATGTAATGAAAACAGCAGAGATCCAAGGGCCAGTCACGTCTGTGCCAAGCTTTTCTCTGTTCTCTTCTTACCTGTAGGACTCTGACAAGATACTTGAGGAGGGCTCCCCCAACACCTTTGGCTTTCTTATTCGCAAAACAGGAGGATGCTATTTATTTCACTCATTGTTGTGAGGATTAAATGATTCCATGATTAGCATGTAAACTACCTAGCCCTTTGAGCATGGGCTGTATTCCTTTCCTAAATTAAGGCTAGCCCTTGAAGGATTGAAAAGTGTCACCTTGGGGTCCAACATTTTGGTTAACCTTTGAGCACAAAGGCAAAGCAGGATTTGGAACTGAGAACTGCCACTGATTAAAGTTTAGCAGACCCACTGAACAGTGGTACATTTTCAAGGCCACTCCAGGATGCCCCTGTGGGAGTCGGTTTGCCTACCATCCAGGGGCAGTATAGGTTCTTGGCTGTCACCTTGGGCCTGCTGGGGTGACTGGAATCACCTCCTTGTTCTGGGGCTGTTCCTCAAGCTGACATTTATTCTGGGTACGGCTGGTGCGGGCCTCCGGCTGCAGCCCATGGCCAAGTACATAGAGCTCTGGGGGAGATGCCTGTCTGCCGCCACTGCTCTGCAGTTCTGGGGCACAGGAGCTGCTCCAAGGTGCCATATCCTGCTTGGGGCTGTCCTTGCTGCTGCTGCTGCTGCTGCTGCTGCTGCTGCTGCAGAAAGAAAGAACAAGGTCAGCGCACACCCTCCTCTGCTGTTCCTCCCCACTCCCTCCCCGTCCCCTGCAGTCTTGTGTGTGTTCCTCAGAGCCCTCTCACACGAAGCCCAGTGGCTCATCCTTGGCACCAGCCCCTGTCTTTCTGTGTCAGGCTTGTCGGACTGGGCTGTCCTTGCTCTGTGCTCACCTTCCCACCTGCTGTGGTTGGGCCTGGTGGGAACCAGCTCTCAGGTCTTCAGCTCACAGGCTGAATCTTGTTCTTTCCCTGGGCCCAAGATCCTGCTGCTCTGAACAAAGCAACTGCCTCAGGAGCTCTGGGAGCTGGGCCTTTATTTTGTTTTTGTTTCTAATGCGCTTCTTGTTTACTAAAGGACGAGGCTTAGCTAGTTGAATTAACAACAACAATAACCCTGCTTTCACAGCTGCCGCCCTTTTCCTGAATGGAATGAAATAGAAGCTGCTCGGCCCAGCCTTGCCCCGCATTTGGCTAGAAAGGAGTTTCCCAGCTGTTGAGCGATATAGCCAAGAGGGGCTGTGTTCTGGGAGGGGACCCCCGCATGGTCCTCAGTCTGACTGGGCAAGCTTTGGAAGAGCAGAAGGGAGGTTGGCACAAGGTAGGGAACAAGTCAGGTAGAGGAGACCAACTCTGATAGCCACGTCGGCTATCTGCTGGCAGACTGGCCTCCAACTACCTCGTGGAGGTTGGACTCTGGCTCCAGGGGTTCCAAATCCTAGCTGTGTGCCCTGTAGCATGTCAAATAACCCAGCAGAGTCTTGGTTTCTCTCTTTGTAAAATGGAAATCGTAAGAGTACCCATCTCCCAGGTATTAATATTGGACAAAGCGTGTAAATCTCATAGCGGGTAACTAGCACCTACGTGTGGCGGGGTGTGGTGGGAGGGGTGGCACAGGTCCATGGCTTTCAGGCAGCGAGGAGCCTACCACGTGCCTTCAAGCTTGTCTCATCTGTGTTGGTGTCTGGCCCCATCTCAGGCCCCTGCAGGTATTCAAAGCCCAGTATGATTAATGGGCCACAGTTGCCCCTTCTGTCCTTCCCCCTGAACCCTGAGGCGAGGGAAGGTTTGTGCCCACCCTCTGCTGCACCTCACCTGGAGCGGCTGGCAGGAACCCGAAGGGAAGCCTGGAGAAAGCCCACGGCCTGCCGCCCTGGGCCTTGCAGGTGGCCTGGCAAACCATTTGGACCAGAACTCTCTGTCTTACCTCCACCCGGGTTCCACATGTGCCTGAAGTGCGGGCCAGGTGGCTGCTTTTCCTGGTTGTCACCCTGTGGCTGTGGTTTTACCTCTTCCTGGAACTGCTGGCCACAGAGCAACCTGAGACAGGAACTAAGTGGGGGCTGCAGAGAGCCGCTGCCTCACTAGCTCAGGCCAGGAAAAGGGAGAAGCACCACACTTAGAGGAGGCACGCTAGACCCTTCTGAGTGCACACAGTACCCCAACGCTCTGAGACCTAGAGACTGATCTCTCGCAGGGATTGGGCACCTGACAGCTGAAGCTCAGCAGAGGATGCCTCCAGGGACTGGGGCCCCACGGCAAGGAGGACATAAACATCACTTTTATTTTTTCAAAAGACTCATCCCTAGCATGGGGTGATGGACAGGAGTCAAAGCAGATTGCAGGCCAGTTGCTCCTGCAAGCCTGCCTCACTGGAAGACCCAGCGGGCGCAGTCGTGCCCCTGCAAGCCCTTGTGCATGATCTTGGGAAGGCTGTGTCCAGGTCCCTAGTGTTGTTCCCCTATGTAGGCTGGCAGAAAAATATGCTCGCCTTCTACAGAGAGGCAAAGCCTTGCTGCAATACAGCTAATGTTTGTGCCTCTGGACACCAAATTCACACCTTGGGGTGGCGCTGAGCATTTTCCTATGGTGAGCTCTTTGTGTGGAACGGCTTAGAGACATGATCATGCCAAGAGGCAGGGGAATGGGTACAAGTCATTGACCTTCCATGTGACCTTGGGCAGGCTCCTTTTTCAAGCTATAAGGAACCCTCCTTCCCCCCCAAAGATTGAGATTCAGGGCATAAAACAACCGTTTAGGCTGCTCTATTCCGAGGAGAAGCCCGAGAAAAGGGCATTATTTTCTTCTTGAACAATTTTATGTTCTTGAACAACTTTATAGCTCCTGCTGTTTTAAAATGTTAGTGTTTTTAATTAATGCCGTTTTATTGTCCCTGTTCTCTCAAGCTCTTCTCCTGAAGGGCACAGTTTTAGAAATCTAATAACTGAATAAGTAGCTGGTGAGAGGAATAATACATTAACATTTATAGAGGTTCTTAGATGAAAGCCGCTGTGCTGTAGGAAGCCCACTTTAGATTTAAGAAAAGAGCAACGTTACATTAAGATTCTTGCAAAAATAATCAATATTTCATTTCTTTCAAGTGGCTGGGGAAGTTTATATAACTATTATCATGCCCAACTTTCCTGAGATAATATCTTTACTAAAAATTGACTGCCGAGTACTTTGTAAAAAATTATCACTTTTGCCTGGACAGATTGTGAGGGCTGTAACATGTGTCACATGTGCAGAAATTAAACACAGATTTACACAATTGTGGCTAATACAGAGACAGCAAGAACTGCTGTTGGTTGAGCTTTGTCTGATCTGTATCAAGACACACTGAAAAGAACTCTTCTCTAACAGGCTTCTGGTTGACATTTTCCCCATATAGTCTGTAAAATAACCACTAGAGCATACGAGTGATCCTTTCGGTGCTCACGCAGTGGCTATCCTGACTCATGGCCCCTTGTGGCTGTGTGCCTGTCTGTAGGCCTGCCGTCCACGTGCAAGTCACTTGCTCCTGCGGAGAAAGCCACAGTCAGAACGCACTCTGCCAAGGGCAGGGACGGCCGCTCTTTGCCTAGATTCTGGTACTTGGCACTCATAAAGCATCTTGTTCATATGTCACAAACCTCTGAAGTTGGTGGAGAGGTGGAGCTAGGTCCTGAGGGGAATGGGAATCCCGACACTTCTATTCTACACCTCCAGGACCAGCCATTCTCAAGGCGTGGGCTGCAGACTCCTGAGTACCCCAAGATGCTTTCAAGGAAGCCTATTTCCTTTATAATATGAAGATGATACTTGCCCTTCTTGCTTATTCTCAGGAAAGTGGGATCAGTTTCCAGAGCCCATATAATGGGTGATATGGTCACAGACTGGCTGCAGGGGCAGATCTCAGGGTGCAGCTGTCTTCCCAGCCATTGAGCCAGACACCAACAAAGTTTGCAAAAATGGAAGACAGGGCCACTCCTTTGACTAAGTTTTGTGGTTGTTGCAGAAAGCAGGCTTTCCGTAGGAATGTGTTATTTGTGTTAGCATGGAAATGGTTTAGTCTTTAACAAATAGCTAATAACAGGTTCACACATTTCTCAGTTTTAACTTCTATTATAGTAAAAATGTGTAGACTATATCCCATACCCAGGGGCTCTTTTGGGTTCTCAATAATTTTTAGTAGTTTCACCAGGTAGTTAGTGACTGGACAGTTCACTGGATCCAGTGAATAAAAGCAACAGAATCCAGCTGCTGGGTCCAGACAGAGCTGGAGTGAGCTGGCCATTGGCAGGTGGTTTCCCCACTCTGTCATCTACACAATAAGGGGGTGTTATGTAGCACTAATTTGGTGCTTACAAACTTAAAAAATTACAACAGAGCCTCTTTGCATTAAAAATCTTTCTCAGGAACCCAATGTGTTCCAGAAAAAAGCTCAGTCTCTCATAGTGGAAGAGGGGAGCACCCTGTTCCCCATACCTCTCTTTCCCACTTGCCTCTTCTCTTGGAGCACAGTATGGGAACTGCTGACCCAGACAATCCCTAGGGCCCACTCCCTGTGCTCTTCTCCCTTCCAAATACCCGGAGGATAGTGGATCAATGGCACTTCTTACCTGCTTTGGCTGAGCTGGGATTCCGAAGAGGTGCCAGCGAGGTTGGAACTGGGCAGCTGAAGCTGGATACCCAGCTGGTGGCGGGGTGCTGTCCTTCTGACGAAAGGCAGGGGGTTGAGGGAACACAGAGCCGTTCTCCTCTGCGAATCTGCTCCCATTCGTGGTCCTGAACTGCATACTGCTTGGGTCCCTAGAGGGGCCCCAGGCTCTGGTGGCAGTGACTGTGGGGTCAGTGGGCGAGCTGTTGATTTGGCTTCAAACAGAGATGATGTGGCTGGGCAGAATATGGCAGATACCTTGGCTGAGGGGACTTGACCGTCTTCAGAGTCTCCTGTCTCCCTCTGCCCCCAAGATATGGATGCTGGGGGGGACAGGGAGGGGACAGAGGAAAGGGAGCTTGCTTCTGTGCTCTGTGCAGGAGGGCTCCCTGGAGGCAGGCTGGGAGACCTGTGTTGGGGCGGTGAAGGTCCTTTCTTTGCTGGTGGTGGACTTAGCACCTTGGGGCTCACTGGTGGGCTGGGAGCCCCAGGGCTGAGTGGTGGGCTGGGGGAGCTGATCACAGTGGGGAGACTTGACTGGGCGAGTCCATGGGAGGAGGGAAGGCCATGCAGTCTCTTGTCTGCTTGGGGCACCCGGTGTGCCTTTGTGGGAGAGGCTTTTCTGACCACCGGGGGACTTCTCTCTCGGCTCAGCCTGGAGGCCTGTGTAGAATGAGTTCTTCTAGTGGGTCTGGCCAGGCTAAGTTCTGAGGTCCTGCTTTGCCCAGATGTAAGGCTGGTGTGGTGCCAGGCAACTGCCTTCCAGGGATGCTTGGAGGCGCTTGTGGCCTTCGCTGCTTGTGCCTGACTCTGGGCCCTGCCCTCCCGCTCTGAGTCAGGGCTGGCTGCTGGTGGGAGGCTAGAATCCAAGGCAAGCTTTCTGGGATTGCTGCTGCTCTTGGTGCTCCCCAGCCCTGTGCTGCACAGCTTGCTGGGGCTGGCAGTGCCCTTGTTGGGCAGCAAGTTGATGGGACTCATGGAGGCTCTCAGCTTTGAGGAAGCCCATGTTCCTCTGGCAGGACCAGATCCTCCCAGTCCTGGTGCCGGGGTCCCTTCGGGGGAGCTTTCTGCTGGTTTGCTGCCTTCTGGAGGCTCCAGAGAGGCAAATGATCTGTCCATCAGGATTTCCAGAGGCGGTGGAGGGAGGTGCTCTGAGTCCTCCTCTGTTTCACAGTGTGTCCCCTCACTGTTAGATGCTTCTGCCGCAGGCAAAGGAGGAAAGACCGGCGCCAAGGGCCTCCAGGGTATGTCAGCTCTGAGATAGCTGCTGCCCACTGCTGGAGAAATTTGGGGCTTGGGATACAAAGGAGCAAGCCCCCTGTAAATGGGAAATCTGGGAGGCATGATGGGTACCCCCCACCTCCTGAGACAGGGGCTTGACCCTGAGTTCTTAGTGTCCCCTGGTGTCCTTGTACTCTCGGCGGGACTGAAAGTTTCAATAAGTTTTTTGACTGATGTTCTGGTGGGGCATCCCCTGACCATCCAGTCCTTGGCCCTGGCAGCCTCGCTGTCCTTCTCACCTGACGGGGTGCTGTTTGGCAGCTTCTCAGTGTTTCCCCGCCAGGGCTGTTCACCTTCAGGGTGGGGACCGCATCTCTGCCAAATGTTCTTGTCCTGATTAGGCAAGATGCTGAAGTCCTTGGTGAGGGACGCCTTGAGCTTGCTGACGGTGTTGCTGGGGCTCACCCTGTAGTTGCTGGTAAGCCTCAGAGCTGCTGGCCTGGGTTGTAGAATCTGCTCCTTCTTCTGCCCCTGCCGTTTAGCATCCAAGGCATAAAACATCTCCAGCCTCTGGCTGAGATCTCCCTGGACCCTCTGCAGCTCCTGGAGAGTAGGGTCTTCCTGGTGTTCTTTAAGACACCCCTCTGACTGGGACCTTCTCTGCCTCTCGGGGGCCCTCCTGCTGCCGCTGACCGTGCTAGGTCTTGGTGGGACCATTGTCCTTCCCTCCTCTTCCTCAGCCCAGTCTTGATGTCCAGAGGGGATGGGGACAAACTTGATCCTTTCACTGATGGCTTCTTTCATCTTCAGAATCATCTCCCGGGCCTGGGGGCTCCTAAGCTTCCTGGAGCGTGGCTGAAAGAGGCTTTCCCTGTCAGCGGGTGAAGACTGTGGCCTTGAATGTGGGGCTCTTTCCTGCCCTGTGCACAGACTCATGCTGCTAACTTCATTGTCCTCCTCCTCCGGGCTGCTGTCCTCACCTTCACTGAGGGATAGCATAGCCATCAGCCTGGAGCTTTCAGGAAGATGTGCTTTCGTGGGGGCGGCAATCCCCAGAGAATCGCAAGGCATGCTCTTGCCCACCGCCACAGGCCTGGAGGTAATTGTTTCTGGGCCTGTGCTGGAGGGGCATGGCCTCCTTGCTTCACCCTGTGTTGCTGGCTGAACCTTTGTCATGGGAGGCCTTGACAGTGGGCAGTCCTGGGCTCTGTCGGGACCCATCTGGAATGGACTTTGCTGCCAGGCCTGTCCTGACAGACTGGTCTCCATTTGAGGTGAAGTCCTCAGGTTCCATTCTACAGGCTCTGGTGCCAAGTCCCAGCTGGCTTGCTTCCCCAGCTTGTCTATGGACTGCACGGACTCGTTGTCAGCACCGATGCCACTGTCCTCGGAGCACAAGGGTAGATCGTGCAGCCCAGAGTCAGCATGGCCACTCGTGAAGCTCTCTAGCTGCACCAGTGTCCTTAGGAGACGTTCCTCCACACCCCTCTTCGTGCTCAGCTTATTTTCCAAGTGGCTTGCGGTGGAGTAGAGGTAGCCACTGGAGCCCTCCAGGGAGTTGCCAGTGAGGGGGGCCACCGTGCCATGGAGCATCTGTAGCTTGCTGACAGTGTACTGAAGGAGCTGTTGCAGGAGGTCTGGCTGCGCCTGGGGCTCTCCTTTCCTCAATGGCCAAATCAGATTGTCCCTAACCTCCTGGAGGAGCGCTTCTCCATCTCTAGAGATCTCCCCCAGGAGCTGGCTGACCTCCTCAAAGCACAGCAGCAGGAAGTGGAGCATGGGCTGCAGCAGCTCCCGGGTCTGGATGGTCTGATGGATGAGGCACACGATTGCTTCATACTTGGAGAGGCTGGAGTGCAGGTAGGTGTAAGTATGCTGGTGAGCCTTTACCAGAGGCTCGGGGAAGTCCACTTTGCCTGCTGAACCCGGAGCAGGGAGGAAGGTTTGGCAGCAGTGGCCTGATTTGGAGGTCTCTTGGGTAGTACTTTGCACACTCTCTTTCCTGGGAAAGGCTGCCTCTTGGGTCCCGTGGGAGCCTGGTGTATTGAATGGAATGTCCTCGGCCATGTGGGAGGTTTGGGTCTCTGCCATCAGTCCTTCCTTATCTCCCTTGAGCTGACGAAGACCTTCAGCCATGGTTTGAGTCCTGCTGGAACTTAGCTGCTCCTCTGCCAGCCTTCGTCCCTGAGGCGGGCTCCCCACAGCGTCATAGTGGGTAGAACTTTTAACCAGCGAAGGGACGGAAGCCCTTTTACTGTTCCTCTGGTGTCCTGGCAAAATTGCTTTGGGCTTTTTCAAAAATTGAATGCCACTCCTTGCAACGCTGTTTACAATGTCGCTGTGTGAAGGTGTGCAGCCCATGATTTCAGCTGGTCCACCCGCAGCTTTCACAATTTTCAGAGAATCATCTTGGAAATAGGAGCAAGAGGCAGCCTTACTGATCCATCCAGGCAATTCAAGGCCAAAGTCCTTTGAAGTCCATGGTGCAAGGTGCTAGATGTGGAACCAGCTTTCCTCACCTTCTTGGCCCCACTGTGGGGAAGGAATGGTGCCTGTCATCTGTGTCCTTCTAAGTTTTGAACCTTGTGCTGTTAGTGAGAAGTGGGACAATTCCAAAGCACCTAGTCGCATGGATTATGGGCCTGTGTTTTGCTTGTGTCTCGACAGATGTGGATGGCAAGCGGAGCTTTAAGCCTATTAGGTTAATCATGCCCTAGCCAGTCAGCACTCACAGTGTGTTCTAATATAGAACTTCTCAGCATTTACTATCTTGGGAAGCAGATTATTTTTGCATGTGCTTATGCTTTTAATTCTGTTCAGATGCCTGCCATATGAAACCTAGAGAAATTAGCTGTGATTGTGGGAGCCTCTGGAAGAGATGCATTTGTGGATGAGAAGAGAGGGTTTGACAATTACAGACTCCAGAAGAAAAGTGACTTTCACAGCTTAACAAGGGCAAACCAGTGGAATGTGTGCTAATCTGCTGTTATCAAGATGACCCCCCAACACACAACAGACAACAACCAAGCAGTGCATTGGTGTCTTCGGGGCTTGTAAAGCTCTGTGGCTGTAGTGATGGACATCTCTAAATACTAAGGCAGTGAATGAACGAGACAAAATTGCCTTCTTCGATATTAGCACATTGAGTTAGAGAGCAGGAAAAACATCCTTCCTGGCTTGGAGATAGAAAACAGGGAAACTTACTGCCACATAAAGTTTAAAGTCAGTCACTATGGACCACAGTGACTCAGGGGCCAATGCTCTCCTGCGAAGAGGTTTTTTATTAAACTTTCCCCCCAGGAAAACAAGCTACACCTAGGCAGTGGAGAGCTACTCAGTCATTAGGAGTAGAACTCAAGGGGGAAAATGTGTTTTTCTTTTCAAGCACATCTTTCTACTCAAGCTAAGCAAAGTGCTCTTGCCCCTGGCCAAGGGTAGCAGCTACCTGTTTAAAATTCCTTTTATAAACCTCATTTGCTGTCAGTAAAGTCTAGAGCAAGAATTTAGAGTAGGGAGACATAAGTTTGGGTCTTGACTCCTTATCCTTTGAGTTGGGGAACTTTGCTGAGGCAGAGATCATCTTTAAAGCGGGGACAGTGGTGCCTACTTTACTGAGCTCTTGTGGGGATCAATGCTTGGTTAAGTGCTTTACCTGGTACCTAGGTAGGGTAGGTATTAACAAAACTGCCTTGCTCCTTCCTCCCCAGAAGCTAAGGCAAACCCTGACCCTTCCCTGAATTATCTGGAAATAATTTCCAGCTATTGGTCTTCGAGTTCTGTAAAGTTGGCTCGTTTATTCATTTGCTATCCCATGTCTGGGCAGAATGGCCCTGTGTTTGGTGCACGGCTGCGTTAGGGTTTTCCTAAGGCTTCAATGTATAATTTCTTGGTCCTTAAGCACAGTGACACAGTGATTTCCCAAGCCCGAAAGAGGCTTTTATTTAGCCATTTCCCACTTTTGGACATTTGGGTCATTGCCAATGTTGAATGTTCCTCATAGAAAAAATACTGCCTTGAGCATCTCTGAGGTCTCCTGAAGGTGCCGAGATTGGAGTTACCGTTCTGGCTTTATGGTCTTCATTTTCCCTCTGGAGCTTTGTACAACAGTGATCACGACACTGTGGATGTCGGGATGTCTCAGGCAGAGGGGACTGAGAGCCGTCTCCTGTCCTCTGCTGTGAGCAAGCTAGAGACTGGCTACCAGGGCTGTGTGCAGAGCCTGTGCTGGTCACGGCCCGTTACCCCGGAGTGGATCATTAATAAAGTTCCCCGATCTGTTTATTTGCAGCAGAATTCAGGGGAAACCCAAGCTGAATCCGTGCCTGGGGGCGGGCTGTGTAAGCATCAAGCTGTTGTTTCATTTGTGACCATGCTGGGCTGGCGGGTAAACGGGGGTGCTGCGTGTGGGGCCTGTTCTATCTCCTCTGGGTCTTGCATGGAACAGAATGAAAGCTCATCTGAGGGATGCCTTCTGTAAAGTCTTCTGCCCTCAGGATTTGGGCCTCTGCTTGAATTATCTTTGTAAAAACCTTTGATCTAAGTGCTAAAATTATTTCTAAACCAATGATCAAAATCAAAGTCTTTGCCTAGAGGATGACCTGTCAGATAGCTTCGCACCTTTTAGGCTCGTTTCAGGACTGTTATGAATAATTCAAAATAAGGTGTTTATCTATTGCCATTGATTTTCTCATTAAGACCAACTTTTTTTCTTTTTTTCTTTTTAAATTTGGCTTGCTTCAAGTGGAAAAAGACCTCTTTGGGTGGGAATTTCAATGGCGTTACTTTGGAAAACTGACATCTACACATCTACCTTAGGACCCACCAATTCCAATCCTAAGAATTTACCCAAGAGTGTTAGGTCATAAGCCTCAGAGAGGTTGGCACAAGAATATTCATGGTAACTCTATTCACATCTATCGATAAGGAAATATATTGATATAATTATGCAGTGGAATACTACCCCAAAATGAAAAGAACAAACTACTGAAACATAACAACTTGCATAAATTTAAAAATACTTATGATGAGTGAAAGAAGCCAGACACAAAGAGTACATTTAGAAAGATTCTACTTATATGGAATTCAAGAACAGGGAAGACTAATCTATGGGGTTGTAGAACTCGAGAGAGTGGTTATCTCTACAAACATCTATTGATTGATTTTGACTATGGAGGTGAAGCAGTTCCTTAGGGTGCTGGAAATGGCATATATATTGATCTTGTTGGTAGTTATATAGAGATGTAAAAATTGTTTGAGTTGTGCTGTTAAGTTGTATACACATATGCCCCTAATTAAAATGCAGTGTTATATAGATTGTTTTATGCCTAGCTATGATGCTGTTAATCTTAGATAAGGGTCCCCTATATTAGTTTTCTGTTGTTGCACAACAAATTACCCCCAAGTTTATCAGGTATTATCTCAGTTTCTGTGGATTAAGAAATTTGGAAGCAACTCAGCTGGGCAGTTCTGATCATGGGTCTCTTGTGAGGTTGGTCCAGATGGCAGCCAGCATTGCAGACATCTGAGGGCTTCACTGGAGCTGCATCATTGGTTCTGAGAACTCTTGGTGCCTTGCGAGCTGTTTGCAGGAGGCCCCAGTTTCTCAAGGCTTGGGGCTCTGCATTGGGTTACTTCACTGTCCTTAAAACATGGCAGCTGGTTTCCCCTGGAGCAAGTGGTCCGAGAGAACAAGGAGGAAGTGGCTATGTCCTGATCTCAGAAGTCATCTTTGCTTTCTCCATGTTTTATTTTAAGCCAGGGTTATGAATTATATCTAAACTGTTCCCCTAAAGCTTCATGTGTATGGAAGCTGATTGGATGATAGGGGTGCTACATCCGTCAATGAATTCATCCTTTCATGCACTCTGTTGCTGAAGATGCTGTTAGGAGGCCTGGTTAGAGGTGGGTCAGTGGGCGGGGCTGTGGCCTGGAAGTGTCTATTTACTTCCGTCTTCTACTTCCTGCTGCCATGCTGTGAGCTGCTTCTTCTCTGCATGCTGCTCTGCCTTGGACCAGCAAACTATGGACTGAAACCTCCACAAACTAGGAACCAAAGTAAGCCTTTCTTCCTTTAAGGTGTGGGACAGTAATGAAGACATTATACTCTAGGGGAAAAAATTAGGTTCCACCTTTAAAAATTACTTTAAAAAACATCTGGCCATATCACAGGTCAAGCTGTGACATCCTATATAATTGTGTATACTAAATATGAGTTTATTAAGGTGCTACTCTTTGCTGTTCAGCACATTGAAAATCTATTTTGGTTCATGTGGTCCTGAACTAAATTTATCAGCAAGAGATGGTTCCATTTTAATCACTTTTGTGGCACTAATTTTGAGCCAAGTCTGAATGTCATTTAAACATTGTCTAGTGGCTGGGGTCTTAGCTCATTGGCAAAGCACTTGCTTGACAACCATGAGGTCCTGAGTTCTATTCCCAGTACCACCTCCCCAAAAAACAAAAAAATGAAACAAAACAAAAAAAAATTGTCTAGACTTTTATACAGATGGAATCATATAGCACTTCATGTTTTGGTTAACTTCTTTCCTCAAAAAAATTAATACTAGACTCTTTCATGTCATGTTGTATGTATCAGTAATTCAGACCTTTTTATTTCTGAGTAGTATGATTAGCTCATTTTCTGAATGTTCACAGAGGCACTATTTAAAATAAAGGTGAAAATAAACCTTGTGTTCCTCAACTCTAGTGTTCCTGATGGATAACTAAAATGTGGTAAATGTGTATAAATGGAATATTATTCAACATAAAAGGGCATGAGACACTGATATATGCTACACATTGTGCCTATACTTAATGTCATTGAATTGTACACTTTATTTATTTATTTATTTATTTTTGTCTTTTTGAGACAGGGACTTGCTATGCAGTTCAGGCTTTCCTTGAGCTCACTTTGTAGCCTAGGCTGGTCTCGAACTCACAACGATCCTCCTGCCTCAGCCTCCTGAGTGCTGGGATTACAGGTATGTGCCACCTCGCCTGGCTGAATTGTACACTTTAAAATGGTAAAATTTATGTTATATGTATTTTACCATGACATTAGTAATATATGACGTATAAAAACTAGGAAACACAGATAAACTTAAGGTAAACTGAAGGTCTATCATCTCTATCTGCCTGTCAATCTCTTTCTGACTCAATACAGAGTGCTCTATGTAAAATTTGTAGCCTAGTTTGATATGTCATAAATTTATGGTCATATCATCAAATATGCTTTTCAGCACTTTAATGGCTACAATATTCCATTGACTGGAGGAAAGACATTTTATTTGGTCAGATTCTTATTACTGAACAGTGAAGTTAAATCTATTGTAAGTAATGCTAAAATATCTCTGTAGGTAAATCTACCACATTTGGGATTATTTTCTAAGGATAAATTCTCAGATGTGAACTTTCTTAGCTAAATAATGTAAACATTTAAGAAAATGGATGGATTTTATTTTTTAAAAAGTTCTAGATTTGAGAAAAAACTAAGCACAGAATTCCTGTATACCTTTGTCTCTTACAATGTTTTCCATACTATACTATACTAAACTATACCATACCATACCATACCCTACCCTACCTTACTATACTATACTATACTATACTACACTATAATTTTGATAATTTTGTTTTGCTTTGTTTTGTGGCACTGGAGATCGAACCCAAGCCTTCACATTGAGCTACATCCCCGGATCTCTTTCATTTTTTATTTTGAGACAGAGTCTCACTAAATCTGTAAGTTGCTCAGGTTGGGCTCAAACTTGGGATCTTCTAGCCCGAGTCTCCTAGAATGCTGGGATTACAGACACACACCACTATGCCTTCCTTTCGTTCTAGTTAATGAGGCAATATCGATACACAATCATTTACCAAAGCCTACACTGTGGTCAGACTTCCTTAGCGTTTATCTGTGCCCCCTTTCGTTCCAGGACGCCACATTACATTTAATGGCCAGATCTCCTGAGGCTCCTCCTGGTGATGACAGTTTCTCAAACTTTCCTTTATTTTGATGACCTGAAGTCTTTTTGTTTTTGACCTGGAGTCTTGAGGAGCACCAGTGAAGTATTCTGTAGGTTGTCTCTCAACTGAGACTTGTCTGATATTTTGTTCATGACTAAATTGGGGTTATAAATTCAGGGGAGAAAGACCATAGAGGTTGTGGGCTGTTTGCGTCACATCACCTCAAGGGCACGCATTGACCTTGGTCAGCTGTCTGCAGTAGTGTTTGTCAAGATTTGCCATTTAAGGTTAGTCCTCCCTCTTTTCCTATCCTGTACTCTGAAAGTAAGTCACTTTGTGCAGCTGCGTTTAAGGGTGCCAAATATAAATGTTTTTAAAGCTTTTGCTACAAATTGTGGCATTACTTTCCAGAAAGAGTATATTAGTTTTTTATCCCCAGCAGCAGCAGTATAAAAACATTCACTTTATGGCAAGCTTGTCAGCATTAGCCATTGGGCTTTAGAAGTTTTTGCTGAGTCTAGTGTGGTAGCACACACCTGTCATCCCAGCACTCGGGAGGCTAAGGCAGGAGGATCAGGAGTTCAAGGCCAGCCTGGGATACATAGGAAGACATGGTCTAAAAAATAATAAATAAATACATAGTCTGCTGATTTGGAAGAGGAAAAATGGCATTTCAAATCTGCATTGACTGGTGTGTTAAGAGTTTATATACTTAAAAAATGTGATGTTCATTTGTATATTTTCTTTCAGAGATTCCCGGTACATATAATTTATTCATTTTTAAAAATTTAGATGCTTATCTTTGTTTTACTTATTTTCATAATAATAACAACATTTTGTCTGGTCACTTATATTATTGGTCTTTTTAAAAAGTTTTACTTTTGCCTTTAAATTTTACACTGTGGTATAGAATTTCAATTTTATATAATTGGCTCTATCAATCTTTTTCATATATATATATTTGTCTCTTGAGACACGGTCTCACTATGTAGCTCAGGCTGGACTTGAACTTGTGGCAACCCTGCTGCCTCACCCTCCTGAGTGCTGGGATTACAGGTGCGCACCAGCACGCCCAGCTATATTTATATTTTGTAAAATATCTGGATTGGCTGATATTGAGAAAATTGTTAAAAGTTGAGATATGACATGGGAGGCCTTGGTTTGACTGGCCTGAGCTTTGGCTTGGAGAGAACCAACACTGGATACATTTCAAACTGTGGTCTCTTAAAGAATTCTGGGATTGTTTTGTAATGTTCCAAAGAATTTCAAAGTGGAACTGGCTGACATATGACACTAAGTTCTTGGACAAAACAAAACAAATGGCGGATTACTATAACAGGCATCTTGGAGACATATGTTTGAACACCTGAGAGAGGAGCCTCAGAGCTGTGCTTGTGTAGCAATGGGGCTAATGTTTTCATCATCTGTATCAGTTTGCTGTGGCTTCCCTGACAAAGTACACAGACTGCACAGTTTAAAAACAGACATTTATGTCTTTGCAGTTCTGGAAATCTGAGATCAAGATGTTGGCAAGCTTGAGTTTTTCTGAGGTTCATTCCTTGGCTCATAGATGGCTGTCCTCTCCATGGCTGTCCCTCTGTGTGTGGCTCTGTCTGTCAGGATGGGAAGGAAAGGAGGACTGACTTCACAGCGCCAACTCTTCTTGGAAGGACACCCGTCACAGTGGAGCAGAGCCCAACGAAGACCCTGTCATTAGATACAGTTGTCTAATGAGGCAGACCCTACCCTTAGATACAGCTATGCTTTTCTGTCTCCTTATGTACATCAGATTTCCCGTTTCCCTCAGGCACCTTTCTGTACAGTCATGGCAGCCACAGTTTTGGGCAAAGCAGTTCAGCGAGGCACCAAAGGCAAAGGACCTGGAACTTTGACTTCTAAAACAAAAGAATCCACTCAGGTGTAAGACAGAGAAGGCCTGGAAGGGGGTGGGGGCAGATGGAAGAGTTGGGGTGGAGGAAGAGTTTGGAGAGAAGCCACAGGGTCCCATGTGAATGTGGGGCTCTCTGTGCCCCACCTCTGATCCCAAGGCTTCATCTGTAGGGGCCTGAGAAGAGGAGGTGCTTGTGTCTCCATTCCTGGCTACAGCCTGAAGCTGGGGAAAGAGCAGGCTGGCAAATCTTGGGAAGAAGTGCACCATGTCACCTTGATGTGGCAGAGTAAGAATGACGTCCAGGTCCAAAGGCTGGGAGGTTGTCCACCCTAGTTTCTCACAGGTCAGCATGGCACAGGTGGTCATTCATACCAGAAAGAGTCCACATAGAACAAAATCTTGCAGAAATTTTTTCTGCAAAATTTTGCAGAAAAAGAGCACCAGGGAGCCTCCCAAGGATGAGGTGTGAGAACCAGCTGAAGACAGGGCTGCACTGATCACAGGGCCACCAGGTCATCTGAGATCACCTGATGACCCCCAGAGCCCAAAAGAACAAATTATCACAAAGAAGGGTAGCCTTTAGGTAACCCCCGAGGAGCTCAGATTTAATTCCAGGGAAGACAAGAAGAGGGAAAAAAAAAAGGAGAGAGAGAAAAAGAATTTTAAACTCAGTTGGGACTGAATTATAAGCTTGAATTGACCAAGACATGACTGCATTTGAATGAGTTTATCTGAAAGTGACTAGTTTAAATTTTCTCTGCTTTGAGGCAGAATGGAGGCTCAAGGCAGAAATTACACTCAATTATAGGAGAATAGAGAAAATTACATTTTTGTACACTCAAGTCAGTGACTGTGAAATTTGTACTGGCTCCAGCAATTACAGGCAGCCAGGTGTCAGTAAAATCTCAAGAATGGAACAAGGAATCATTATGTGCTGTTCCTGCAAGTTATTACCTGATCTCACCAATTGCTCAAAAGGCCAGCACAGTGCCTTATCATCAGAAATCATGATGAAACTCACTCAAGTTTTTATTCAAAATGTTCCCTTTATAGCAGAATGCATAGCCAGGCCTTGTGAAGTAGCAAAATATTCTTCAGAGACTCAAAGTGGCCCCGTGCAGATTATAAGCCCATGGCCAAGAGGAAGAAAGTATAAAGTTGCAGATGGTGTTGGCTATCTCCTTTTGCCCCTGCATATCCACTCGTCACACTTCCGTCCCCAGGTCTCCCCTGCCTTGGAAGCAGATTCCTGCGGATGCATTGCTAGGACTCCTGTCATTGAGATGCATTGGCAGAAGTCATAGCAAGGGAGAAGATGGAGTTGGGATATTAGTTCCTCATCTTCCCATACTGGTCCCTATGGGTTGGCTGCAGCCCTGTGTGGAAGAACACAGCTCCTGTCAGGCAACCTTCTCCATATAACTATCTTCTCTGGGTTCCAATAACTGCTCTCCTAGTTTTCAGGCCAGGGTAGTATTTTACTGCGCAAGGGTGTTGCTTTTTTTTGGAAGATCTCCAAAGACTTTACCCATACCTTTGAAAATGACTGTCTTTATTAAACATTTCTCTAATCACTTACTGAGTCTACTGTGGTGTTCTTGGCTGATGCTTTGGGGAAAATTATAGAAAGTTATGTGCCAACTACATGAATAAGGGGAATGCAACATGCTGATATCTATAATACAAAGAGCATGTTTTCCTTGTGTAGCCTTGACTGAGAAGGACTAACGATTTCTTATGTGACATGCCTTTTGTAAGCAAATTCCAGTCTTTTGTGCATGATTCTGGTTATACTTCTAGGTCTTTAAAGTCTTAGGGTCTTCACTATAAATAGTAATCATTGCTGTGGATTTGAAAAAATGATAATCACTAGACACTTTTAGATACTAAGAGACTGGTTGTTCTTTTTAGAGAAGAAAGCGATTCTAAGCAAGAGGTTTTTACTAAGTAGATGAAGGCAGAGAATTTATGCTTGGATTGGAAAAAGGGAAGTGTTATTGGAGTTCTGGGGGTGTTGGGGACACATTCCACAGATTCTTTCTAGTTTTTTTGGTGTCCTGAACAAATAATTGGTTAAGACAAGTGGAAAAGGTAACAAGGCTTTACATTTGTTAAAGGTAGGAAATGAAATATGCTCTTCGGGGAAAAAAGGGAGCCAACATCAGGAAAATAACATGACAAGGATAAATCAATGCATATCAGTTATAACGTCAATGTTAATGATCTCAATTCACCAATCAAAAGAAACAGACTTGCAGAATGGATCAAGAAGCAAGATCCAATAATATGCTGCATATAAGAAACACATTTAATTCAAAAAGAAACTCAGACTGGAAGTCAAAGGTTGGAAAACAATATTCCATGTGACAGGAACCTGGAAAAAAGCAGGGGTAGCTGTTCTATTTGCAGACAAAGTGAATTTTAAGCCAACTGATTAAGAGACATGAAGAAGGTCACTACATCCTTGTAAAGGGAACAATCCAAGAGACAGAGACAACAGTCATAAACATATATGCACCAAATATCAGTGCATTCAACTATATAAACAAATATTAATGGACGTGAAAAATCAAATAAGCGCTGATACAATTGTAATGAGGAGCCTAAATACTCCACTGTCAGAAATAAAGAGATCAGCTAGATAAAAAAGTCAATAATGAAATATTAGAACTAAATTAGTCTTTTGAACAAATAGGCTTAGTAGATGTCTACAGAGTGTTCCACCCCACAACATCATAATACACATTTTTCTCAGTTGCACATGGATGTTCTCCAAAATACTAGCTCATAGAACATACTAGCTCATAGAACATACTATGCTCATAGAACATGCTTAAATAGAACATACTAGCTCATAGAACATGCTTAAATAAATTATCCTATGCATAGTATCAGATCATAGTGCAATGAAATTGGAAATCAATGGCAAAAGAAACCACAAAAACTTCATAAACACATGGAAATTAAATGACACCCCCTGAACAACCAATGGGTCACAGATGAAATTAAAGGAGAAATCAGACAGTTTCTATAATTAAATGATAATGTCACTACACCATACCACACCTTATGGGATGCAATGAAAGCAGTTATATGAGGGAATTATTTTATTTTATTTTATTCTGGTACTAGGAATCAAACCCAGGACCTTGCACTTGCCAGGGGGGCACTGTGCCACTGAGGTATATCCCTGGCCCCAAGAGAAATTTATAGCAGTGAATAACCATATCAGATAAAAAAAGAGCTCAAATAAACAACCTAATGTTCAACCTCAAGCTTCTAGAAAAAGAAGAGCAAGTTAACCCTTAACCGACTTTTTTTAAAAAAGGAAAGACTCAAATCAATGCAATTATGAATAAAAAGGGTGAAATCACAACAGCTCCTATAAAAATTCAAAAGATCATCAATACCTACCCTAAGAACCTGAATCCTATTATGATGGCAAGCACAGAAGAAATAGACAGATTCCTAGATAAATATGAACTATCAAAGCTGAATCCAGAAGTTATAAAAATTCTAAGTATACCAATAAGTCAATAAAATTGAAGATATAATAAAAAACCTACCAACAAAGAAAAGCTCAAGCCTTGAAGGATTCACTGATGAATTCTACAAGAAATTTAGAGAAGATCTAATGCCACTACCTCTCAAACTCTTTAATGAAATTGAAAGGGAAGCAACTGTCCCACATTCATTCCTGGAAGCAAGCATCATCCTGACACTAAAACTAGAGAAAGACCCAACCAAAAAGAGAACTACAGGCCAACCTTCCTAATGAAAATAGACACAAACATCCTCAATAAGATGCTGAGGAACCGAATGTAGCAAGTTGTCAAGAAGATTACACACCATGACCAAGTAGCATTCATCCCAGGATGCAGGGATGGTTCAACATATGCAAATCAATCAATTTAATGCACCATATTAACGGAGCCAAGGACAAGAATCAATGATCATCTCAATACATGCAGAAAAGCATTTGACAAAGTCCAATATCTATTCAAAATAAAAAAAAATCTCTACAGAAAGTTGGAATTGATGGTCTTTATCTCAATCTGATAAAAGCTATCTATGGCAAACCAATAGCCAGCAACATACTAAATAGACAAAAACTAAGAGCTTTCACTCTAAAATCAGGAATAAGACAAGGATGTCCAGTGTCCCCACTCTTATATAGTTTTGGAAACATTAGTCGGAGCAAGTAGATAAGAGGAAGAAATAAAAGGAAAAAGGATAGAAAAGGAAGAAGTTCAATTATCATTATTTGTAGATGACATGATACTCTACATAGAAGACTCCAAAAACTCCAGCAAAAGACTTCTAGATTTAATAACCAAATTCAGTATTGTAGCTGGATATAAAGTCAACACTCAGAAATCAATAGCCTTCCTGTACATGAATAACAAACTCACTGAGAGAGAAATTAGGAAAACAACACTTTTTACAATAGCATCCAAACAAATGAAAAACCTAGGAATCAATCTAACTAAGGATATAAAAGACCTCTACATTGAAAACTATAATACTCTGAAAAAGGAAGTTGAAGAGGATATCAGAAAATGGAAAGATATCCCTTGCTCTGGGGTAGGAAGAACCAATATAGTGAAAATGGCCATATTTCTAAAATTGTTATACAGATTTAATACAATCCTGATAGAAATTCCAACAGCATATCTCACAGAATTAGAGAAAATAATCCTAAAATTCATTTGGAACTGGAAGAGACCCAGAATGGGAAAAACAATTCTGGGCAACAGAGGCAAGTCAGGGACATCACAATCCCTGACTTGAAGGTACTATAAGTATACTGTGATAAAAAGAGCATGGTACTGGCAAAAAACAAGACACAAGGATCCATGGAACAGATTAAAAGATGCAGAAACAACTGCAGACATAGTCAGCCACTTTATCTTTGACAAAGGAGCCAAACACCTTCACTAAAGAAAGACAGTCTCTTTAACAAATGGTGCTGGGAAAACTGGCTCTGTGCATGCCAAAGATTAAAACTAGACCCATATTTTTCACCATGTACTAACCTAAAATTGAAATACTAAAACAGAAACACTATATCTGCTGGAAGATAGACTATGTAGCACTCTTAAAGACACTCATGTAGGCAAAGACTTTATGAAAAAAAACCCCGATTGCACAGGCACTATCACAAAGAGTCAACAGTTGGGATCTCATCTTATTAAAAAGCTTTGCACAGCAAGAGCAACCACTGATAGAGTGAAGAGACAGTCCACAGTATAGGAGAAAATGTTTGCCAGCTGTTCCTCAGACAAAGGAGTACTATCTAGAACATATAAAGAACTAAAAAAAAAAAAAAAAAATCCTTCCAAGTTCAAGGACCCAATCAAAAAAAGGGTATCTGAAATGAATACACACTTCTCAGCTGAAGTAGAAATGGCAAATAAATATATGAAAAAATGTTCAGCATCAGTGGTCATTTGAGAAATGCCAGTTAAAAAAACACTGAGATTCAATCTCACTCCAGAAAGAATGGCTATCATCGAGAAATGAACCATTAACAAATGCTGGCAAGGCTGTGGGAAAAAAGGATACCTGTACTGTTGTTGGAAGTATAGACTGGTGCAACCACTGTGGAAATCAGTGTGGAGATTCACAAAAAACTAAAACTGGGGATTTTATTTGACCCAGCTATTCTTCTTGGTATCTTCTCAAAAGTATTAAAAGCATCATACCACAGTGATATAAGCACACCCATGTTTATAGCTGCACAATTTGTAACAGCCAAATCTTGGAAACAGCCCAACTGCCCATCACATGATGAATGGATAAAGAAGACGTGTTTTTTTTTTTTTTTTTACAATGGAGTACTACTCAGCCATAAAGAAGAATGAGCTTGAGGCATCTCTAGGTAGATGGACCCACCCTGAGACCATACTCTTATGTGAAATAAATTGAACACGTGTAAATATCATACTGTGTCTGGTGTGAGAAACTGAAAGTGTAAATAAGGACCAAAATGTATACTAGATGTTATGAAATAGGAAGAGAATGTGCAAATGGGAAGGGGAAGTAGGGAGCGGGTTTGGGGAAAGGAAGGAAGGGAAAAGAAAAAAATGAGAAAAGAAGAGAAAAATGGAAACAAAGCTTTTGTAAATAAGGAGGAAAAGTGGGGTTGAAGGGAGGATAGGGGAACAGAGGAACAAAATAGGTAAGATATATCACATACAGGTACAAATTCCCTATGATGAATGTGATCATTATGTACACCTAAAATGTGTCAATGAACTTAATTAATTAAAAAAAGAAATATGCTCTGCAGAGCAAGTGCAGGCCAATGAAAGTAGGAAAAAGGTATGCTCTTCAGGGTGAGAGCCAACACAGGGGCCAGGAGCATAATGGTGGCAGTCTTTTGTATTCCCCACTCCTCAGGCTGACGTCAGATATAGGCCGTCTTATCAAGCACGCTTGAGTTTGCGCGAGAATTGAAGACAACTGTTTTTTGGCACATAGCCTGAATCTCTGTGATTGCCAAAGATTTTGCCTGGCCGCTTTGCCATGCTCTAATCTTCTGCTTTGGAAGGAAGAAGTAGTTTGACATGTTCAGCCTCTGTCCTTGCAGCCAGCAGTGTTGTTTCAGTAGAAATTGTAATCTCTCTAGCTCTTGGCCAATATTTTCTTGTTTGAAGAAAGTTCCAGAAGCTCTGAGGCTTCCTTCACCTTGTTACTTCTGACAGAGGTACATTTCTTCAATTTGTCAATATTCCTTCTGCCATTAGCTCAACACTTTTTATTTATTTATTTAATGTGGTTTTTGAGATAAGGTTTCACTGTGCAGTCCAGCCTGGTCTTGAATTCACTGTGTAGCCTAGACTGGCCTTAGCTTGCAGTGACCCTCCTGCCTCAGCCTCCTGGAGCGCTAGGATTACAAGCGTGTGCCACCAAACCCACCTTACATTTCTTATTTTTGAATAGATATGTCATTCCATTAACTGGAAGATTTTGTTTGTTTTTATGGGGAGCATCTTTTTTCTAGACACTGCAGAGACAAATGGATCAAAAAGCCTTGTGATATATTAAGATGCCAGGGCCTTGCACTATGTCCTGTGTGTCAGAGTCAGTTTTATAATGTGGAGGCAAAACTGCTACTGCAGGTGATTTCACGCCAATAGTTAACTTTGTCTTTCCAAAGACTTGCCCCACACTGAGAAGCTCTGGGCTGGCTTTAGGGTGCAGTTCTGGCCTTGAGCATGAGGCAGTTTGTTTGCAGAAGAGAAATCCAACAAAGATGCAGCAATGTCTATAGCTCTGCTCTGTTGCTAAGGGCCTAGCAGAGAGCACAGCTTCAGAAGACACCAACTCACGTCTCTCACTAGTCAAAGAAAGTCCTGAAGCCTGGTCCTAGGTGATGTGGTAATTTAGGCAAAGGTGGGAATTGTTTTGCTTTCCAAAGCTGAGCCTCTGGGAGTGACCACCAGTACGTAGCCAGAAGTGCTTAGTTACCTCAAGCAGTCTGCTACAGCCTTCATTTTTACCATTTCAGATTCCACAGCATAAATGACGCTATGTCCCACAGATCTATTGCCCATTTCTGGAGACAGTCTTTTCTTAACTCCTTTCAAGAAGCCAGACAAAGCTTTAGGAAAGCTTTCATGAAAGGAGCCCTTGAGGAAAATTCAGGCTGACTGAACTGCTTAGTAACTTGAGGGTGACTTTGAAAGAATCTCTTGAAATATCTTTGCCTTCTTCCTCGTTATATGAAGTGAAGGGCCAGGCCTCTTAGTGGTTCCTCGTCCTCTGCCATTGCTGCAGGCAGCCCAAGAAGGTAAGCGTCATCATGAATAGTCTCTGGCCCTTTAAATCAGGTATCCATAGCACCACAGACCAAGTCATTATTATGCACTTGTTGCCTAGGGAGCTGGCTGGGACACCCAGAGGAGGACTCCATGGAGGGAAGCAAGCCAAAGCCTGCCATTACCACCCTGGCTTTTGGTAATTGGAATCTGCATAGGGGCCCCAGGGAGTCCATTATGAAAACATCTATTTCCGTATACTCCCAACTAACCCTCTAACTCTTGCTGAGGAAGATCCCCAGGGATCGAAAATTCCTTTTCCAGGTGACAATGAGAAGACAATCACGATTTGAGTAAGTGTTATAAAATGAGTCTCCTGCTTGCTCAGACTCCTACTACATGAAGCATAGTATTATTTTAGTCAGATGAATGTGGGTTTCGGTAATTGAATATACACAGCATCACTGTCAGGCAATTTGGACGTATTTTACAGAAATGCATCTTTTTTTTTTTTTTTTTTTTTTTTTTTCTCTGGTACCAGGAACCGAACTCACGACCTTGCACTTGCCAGGCAGGTGCTTTTGCCGCTGAGCTAAATCCCCAGCCCCAGAAATGCATCTTTTTCTACATAATACCATGATCAAAAAGTCAGTTCATTGCTACATACCCGAGGAGTATTAAAATGCTTCATAATCCACTTTTTATCCTTTTTATAATTGATGAATTGATATTGATACAGTATTATTAATTAAAACCCATAGTTCACTTTAGGATTCACTGGTCCTGTTGCACACTACAGAGTTTTGGGGAAAGCATAATGTCATCTATCTACCATTGCAGTATCGCACAGAATAGCCTCCTCGCCCTCAGGAATCCTGTATCTCACCTGTCAAGCCTTTCCTCCTTCTTTCCCAGCCCCTGGCAACTGCTGACCATTTCATTGTCTTCATAGTTTTGCCTTGTCCAGCATGCTGTATAGTTGGAATTTAAGCAAAGGTGGGAATTATTTTGTCCTCCAAAGCCGAGCCTCTGGGACTGACTGACCTCCAGTAGCCAAAGATGCTTAGTTACCTCAAGCAGCCTGCTGCTTCAATATGTAGCCTTTTCAAATTGGTTTCTTTCATTTAACGATATGCAATTAAGCTTCCTCCGTGTTATGTTGTAGCTCAATACCTCCTTACTTTTCATCACTAAATAATACTCTATTTTACCACAGTTTATCCATTCACCTATTAAAGGACATCTTGGTTGTTTCCAATTTTTGACCATTATAAATGTGGCTGCTAAAATAGTCATATAAGGGTTTTTTTTATGTGTGTGAACATTTTTCAAATTATTTGGGCAAGTGCCAGGGGGCGTGGTTGCTGGATCATATGGTATAACTATACCTAAGCCATATATCACACTGCCAAAGTGTGTTCCAAAGTGACTGTCCCATTTTGCACTGTCTCCATAATCAGTCAGGCCTATCTTCATCAGCATTTGCTGTTTTTAGAATTTTAGACATTCTAATGGATATGTTTCATTTTTGTCTTAATTTGCAATTTCCTAATGACATATAATGTGCCATCTTTTCATATGCTTATTTGCTATCCATATATCTTCTTCAGTAAGGTATCTGTTCAAATCTTTTGCACATTTTAAAAATTAGGCTGTTATTGTTGAATTTTAAGATTTGTTGGGTGTATTTTGGATAACAACCTTTTGTCAGATGTGTTAGTACATATGTGTAATACACAATGATTACATTACTTGTGTGGAGTTTGTACCTGCACACAACACATCCTCGTTCTTATTTTCATCCCTCTCCCTCCTCTCTCCATAGCTTGATAACCTCCCCCTTTGAGAAAGATCTATTTCTCTACTTACTATTGTATGTGTTTTGCAAAGATTTTCTCCCATGGGGCTGGGGATTTAGCTCAGCGGCACAGTGCCTGCCTGGCAAGCTCAAGGTCGTGAGTTCGATTCCCGGTACTGGAAAAAAAAAAAAACAAAAAACAAAACAAAACAAAAAAGATTTTCTCCCAGTCTTTGGTTTGTCTTTTATTGTCACAACAGGGTCTTTTACAGAACAGGAATTTTTAATTCTGATCAAGTCCATCTCATCAATTCTTTCTTTCAAGGATTTTGCCTTTGGTGTTACTACCAAATCCAAAGTCACCTAAATTTTCTCTTACACTATCTTCTAGAAATTTTATAGTTTTGAATTTTACTTTAAAGTCTATGATCCGTTTAGTATTAATTTTTGCAAAGGAACTAAGATCTGTGTTCTAAAGTGTGTTTTTGGTTGTTGTTGCCTGTTTGCCTAATTGTTCTAGTACCAGTTGCTGGAGGGAAAAAAAAAAAACCCACTGTCCTTTTTTCTACTGAGTTGGCTTTGCTCCTTTGTCAAGGATCCACTGTCTATTATGATATGGGTATATTGATACATTCTTATTAACTAAAACCCACTGTCTGTACAATGTGGGTACATCTGTCAAGGAACCAGGGTCTATACACATGTGGGTATATTCCTGGGCTCTCTTTCACCTGTCTGATTACTGCAGTTTTATAGTAAGTGTTTAGGCCTGATAGTGTCAATTATCTGGCTTTGTTCTTCAGTACTGCTTTAGCTATTTTTGGTCTTTGGCCTTTTTCATATATGCTTCACAATCAGTTCCACGATTTTTACAAAATAACTTGCTAGGATTTTGAGTGAGGTTACAGTGAATCAAACCGGAAAGAACTGGCAGGGGCTGTGCCACCATCCTAATAGTGAGTCTCCCAGTCAGTGCACATGGGATCTCTCCATTCTTTCTTTCTCTCATCAGAATTTTGCAGATTCCCTCATGTAGAACTTGCACATAGTAAGGTTTACACCCAAGAATTTCTTTCTTTAAAAATTTTTTTTTGATGATAGTGTAAATGTTTTAAATTTAAAATTCAAAGCCAGTCATAGAGGTGCATGCCTGCAATCCTAACACTTAGGCAGCTAAGGCAGGAAGATTGCTGCGAGTTTGAGGCCAGCCTCAGCTACAAGGCGAGTTTAAGGCCAGCCTGGACTACAGAGTAAGAGTCTGCTGCAAAAACAAATGAACAAACAAACAGAACAAAAAAAAACCCCTAACTAACTAACTAACTAACTAACTAACTAACTAACTAACTAAATTTCTAACTGTTCATTGCTGGTATATAGGAGAGCAAGTGGGTTTTGTATACCTGTCCACTTTTTAAATGCTTTCTCTGCCTTTTTCTCTTGTTTCCTTCTGTTTCTTAGAAAGAACAACTCAGGATTCAGAGAAAGATCTTTAAATTTTTACAAAGTAACAGACTTTAAATTTATGGAAAACTAGGCAGGTAGTACAGAGAATTTTCTATATGTCCCTCCCTCACAGGTTCTCTGTTAGCATCTTGCACCAGGGTGGCACATTCGCTACAACTTTAAATTTCAAGTTGAATACAGCAAGGACAAGAAATGTTCCTTGTCTTTGTAGAGTTTACAGTCTCACTACGCAGCCAGGACAAAATTCTTCTGCACAAGCAACTAATGCAAAGTAATTATTTTGAGGGACCCCAAAGTCAGTTCCCTTTATTACATGTTTATTTTAAAGACAAGAAACACAAAATAAATAGTAAAATAGGCCCCAACATAGCCACATACCTGCCCTCACCTGACCCCTGCTGCAGCAATATGGATAGGACAAGCAGCAGCCATATCTGTCAGGTTGGGAGAGGAAAACCAGGTTTTGGAAGCTGCCCTGCCTGGCCTCCCATCCACCTCTCCCCATTACAGGTAGCTGTCTTTGGGAGGCAGAAGAGTCAAGAAACTTCCCTGCTGCCCCAGAGACATGTGTGCCACCAGGAGAGCACACTCAGATGGTACAGAATCCAAGGACTATGTGTCACATGCAGAGAAATTGGTACCAAAGTTTGAGTGAGAGGCTGGAGATGTGATGGGGGTAAGTGCAGAGTTTTCCTCCCCTACTTGTTGGGTACTGATGCTGAGTCCTCTGAACGGGAAGGAGTACTGGCCAGTTCCTCTTCTTCAGAATTCTTTTTTCCTAAAATTTTTAAATTTTTAAAACAAAAAAAAACCCCTAACAACACCAATGAAGACAAAAACAAAAACAACACAAAAACAACAAAAACGATACATGACCTCAAAACGAAATGATAGGAATTAACAATCGTTGCTACATTACATGCTGTTATCTTCAACGAAGTTGCTCAGTCTACCAGATGTAAGAATGTAAGACTGATCAAACAATCAAAGACAGTAACAAGTAAAAAAAAAAAAAAGAAAAAAAAGACATTGGAAATAATACAGAGCTTCACCATACCAGATGGTAGGAATTAAACAATTCGTCAGAATTCTTATTCCACCACCTCTTCTTTTTGCTTTTCTTCTCTCCTGAACTCAAATTCCTTGCTCTTGAAGCTCTTGCTTAGCCGCTTGGATGATGACTTGGATGACGAGCCCCCAGAAGGAGTGCCTTTCTCATTCATCTTTACTCTGATTTTCTTTTTCTTTGCCTTGTCCTTCTTGGAAGACTTGCCTAGGCCTCCTTCATATTCTTTCATGGATTTCTCATAGTCACACCTGGCAACCTCAGCCTTGCAGTCCCACTCTTCTTTCTTCTTTTTGGACATCCCTTTCCAGATCTTGTCTGCCTTCTTGGAAAGATCTGTGGTGCTGATGCCACGGTGGTCTGACTTGATCTTCTCTCGGCTGGTGTTCAGCCACAGCATGTAAGTGGACCTGGGCTTCTTGGGGGCACTGGGGTTCTTGCCCTTCTTCCCCTCCACAGCCTTCTTGTGGTCCTTGTGATCCTTGGCCATTTTGGCCCTTTTGAGCTGTTTCTGCTCCTCCTCACCCTGGTCACTGTCACCCTCAGTACTGGAGGAGCTGGCAGAAGCATTGCTATCAAACTCCTCTGCCACATCTTCCTCCTCTTCCTCTCCAGGCTTGAATGACTCATCCATTTCCTCTCCCAAGTCATCACTGCTGTCACTGGAATTCTCCTCCCGGATCTTGCCCTCCTCCTTCATCATCTCCAAGTAGGCATCATGTTGGTCTTCATCAGAGTCCACATATTTGTGGTAGTTTGGGTTCTTGCCCTCTTTTGATCCTTGGTTTTTGATGTTAAGCTTTTTGGCACTGATGAAATCAAACAGATTTCCATAGTCATCCTTCTGGATGCTGCTGAAGGTGTATTGAGTGCCCTGCTTGGTCTCAATCTCCAGGTCAAAAAAGCGAGTGGTGTTGCTATCGCGGGCAAAGTTGACAGAGACAATCTCGTGGAAGTGGATGTGGACAGGTGGCTTATGGATGTAGATGAAACCCTGCTCCAGCGGGTACAGCAGCCCTGAGCCAGCCTTATAAGAGCAGGGGATGCACTGGGCCCCCAAGGGCCCTTGGAAGTTGCTAGGGACAGTGATCTTGTGTTTTACAAGTGCTTTCATGACCCGGCTGAACACCTCATAGGGTGACCCTAACATGTTCTTGGTTAGCTGTCCTTCAAAGCGCTTCTCTACTTCCTCCTCACTCATGTTGAGAGTCAAAGTGATGTCCTCACCCTTGGAGAACAGGAGGATGAGGAAGTGGTAATTGGTCTGGCCCTGATTGATAGGGGGATCCAGGCTGATCACAAAGAACATCTGGCGCTGGTCCTTGTGGGGCAGCAGGAAGAGGTGCACCACCATGGAGTAGGGGATCTTGTAGTCAAAGGTCTTGCCGTGTAGGTGCAGGAAGGTAGGGTAGATGCGGATGTCATAACGACCCCGGGGAGTTAGGCACTGCAGCTCCGGGAAGACACAGATAGCATCTACGCTGGCCTGGATGGTATCTGCTTTTGACAGCACATTCTGGGCAAAAGCCTCGATCAGGTCCACACCATCCTCCTGGGTGGGCGGGACGTAGAAGCGCATCTCCACAAGGGAGACCTCTACATCACTGTTCTGGTGGAACTCCAGGGTCACTTCGTTTTTGCTCGTAGTACACTGGGAGACATTGCTGAGGGGTATCTCAAAGACAGACTGGTCACCATAATCAAAAGAGAGCAGCTGTCCACCAAACTTCACTGTCCCCCAGTTCCAGCCCTTCACACATAGGTCCTTCGCCCTGAGCGCAAGGTGATAATGAGTTTTGAAGAAATCAGAGAGTTTCTGAAATTCCGATTCTCGGAAGCCATCGTACTTGTAGACATTGCCATTCTTTAGGAGCAGTTTAAGTCCGTGACCCAGAGCTACCCGGCGCCAGATGCCTTCAGTCAGCTCCCAGGCCTGGATGTTGTCCACTTTACCTGTCTTGCTGTTCCTGAAGATGACACCCTGGTGGTTCAACGTTAGATGACCCTCCTTCATAGAGCCTTTCACCTCTTGATAGATGTCACTGAACTTTAGCATCTCTGCCATGTTGACTTGCAGGTAGCAGCCAGGAGCCAAGCCCCAACTCCTAAATGGGTGTGCAGAAGCTCAGCTGACTGAGAATCTTTCAAACGGTAGGTAGCCTTCAACGGCCAGGACGGAGGTTGGTGCGTGAGGAACAGGAGTTGGGGGATGGGGGAGGTGCGAAGGGAGCTGTTCCTGCGCCTGCGTGGTCCAGAGGCTTGCCCCGGAAGTTGCATAACGGAAGTGGAAGTCGCGCATGGACAGCTGGGTTTTGTTCTGCAACGTTCCGCTGCAAAGGGGAGAAATTAGTGTAGTTTGCAGTAATAGTAAAGGAAGCGAGAGGTAGGAAAGCTCTGAGAGGGTGGTAGAATTTGGATCGGTGCAGGTAGGTGATAAACAAAGTCTAAGCAGAAGGATCGACTGCCATGCACAAAGATTCTGAGGCAGGAATGTTGACGGGATGAATTTTATCACAACAGTCAGAGTTTTTGACCTTGGTGTGAGTGATCAGAAGTTGATGAAGTGCTCGGATTTGGATTTCTAAGCAGATCCTTTGGGTCTGGTTCTTTTAGGACCATTGATTTTTAGTTTCACACTTACCTCTAGGCAGAGATATTCTGCGCTAATGCTTCTTTGAATCAAAATGAAATGTTCATGCTTGGGAGCAATTCTAAAGAGAAGAATTGTCCTTCTAGAGAAAAGCTACCACATGGAGGCGTGGCTTTTTTCATTTACAGGAGTAGAATTTTGTGTATACACAGGAAAAGGGAAGCAACCAATTTGGAAGAACAGAATCGTGACACAGATCCCAGGGAGAGTTGCCCTGAGTTCTCCAGGCTCTTTGCCTGCGTTGAACTCACTGTCTTTGGAGAGCTTTTGCCTTTTCTGGTGGGCAAGAGGACCATGTGGAGTTTGGTATGAGGGAGGAAGCAATGAGGGAGCTGAATGAATTACCCTGCTTTAAATTCTTCTCACTACTAGAGGAAGAGTTGGGAGAACAATAAATGCTTAATTTTTCCTTCTTGGTCTTAGTTAACTTACCTCCAGAGGTCTCTTCAGATTTGCACTTAATTACTTATGCAGATCAGTGATAATAAGACTGCAGGGACTCTAGAAAGTTCTGACAGTGAAAGGACAAATTCATGTTTACAAGTTTGGTCACTCTTTCCCCACAAATGTTACCTTCCTTCATAATATCTTTCTCAACTTTTTTGTCCCCACTCCCATTTGATCCTAAGGACAGCCACAAATGATCTCCCTGGCTATCACCTATCTCGGTGACTGAGTTCAAAACATTAGAGTCCCACTGGGCATGGTGGCACATGCCTACAATCCCAGAGCTCTGGAAGGCAGAGGCTGGGGCAAGTTAAGGCTAACTTGGGCAATTTAGCAACTTAGCAAAGCTCTGACTCAAAAGGGTCAGGACTAGGAATGTAGTTCAGTGTGAAAGCCTCGGGTTCAATCCCCAGTACCACAAAACACACACTGAATACTGGAGTCAGCTTGGATCCATTCTTTTCCTTCATGAAGTCCTACTCATTCTTCTTCCTTTGGTTCTTGCCTTATCACAGCAGGCCACCTGTAACTCTCCCATCTGCTCTGGATCAAATCTAGACTCTGGCCTGGATCCCTTTTTAAAACTCACATGACTGTCCACTTATCGCTCCTCTCTTTAGTCTGCTCTTGCCCATATTTATCTCTCTGGCATCTTCTTCTTTCCTCTCCTTCTAAAGAACAATTTAAGCTCTTTCTCTATGCACAATTGTCATTTTGTGCACATAAGATATCAGGTTACATTTTAATTTTAAATAGGCAAAAAGTAAAGCTTTAACAATATAAGACATACTAAAATATCACTTACTTATATGAAATTTAAGCTTCATTGAGCAACCTAGATTTCATCTGTCAACCGTACCTCTATGGAGCGTATTCTTAATGGTCCACTTTCTCTTATCTGCATTTTTGGTTCCTAAAACACCTAATTTAGTCTTTCAATTTATGCTATCTTGTACTTATTGATTATCTATACAGTATCAGCTGTTGTGGGGCAACTATTCAATATCAGGCACTGTGCAAATTCGTCTTATACAGTAGTTAATTGAATTCTTACAAATGATGAGATAAAGTAGGAACTACTATGATATCCATTTTATAAATGAGAGAGATGAATCTTTGAGGAGTTACAGAATGTTGTTCAGTCTCCCAAAGCTAATTAAGAACTTGAATTTTGATCTGTCCATAGAGTGACTAACTTGTTCTGTTTCCCTTGGCACTGTTCTGCTTTTTAAAATCAAGAGTTATATATCCTGTGAACCTTTTCAGTACCGGCAGACTTTGTGTGTCTGACTTCAAAGCCTGGCCTTCTGTCCCACTTCCCAGCCTTTCATTTTGTTCTCCATTATGTTATAAAGTCCTTAAGGACAGGGGACTATCTAGTGATATTTACTGATTTTGAGACTTACTTGATAAATGGGGGTAGATGCTTTCTTCACAGACCAAACCTCTTCTCTTGCGGCTCTCTGGGTTGCAGCGCTGAGAACTGTGTGGATCAGTGTGGTTGGGGCTGGCCAATCTTAGCATAGCTGAGACCTAAGCAGGGCTGGTGGCCTTTGCAGTAGATTCACATGTTTTCATAACATCACTGGATATTGCCTGCAAAGATGCTCTGGTGGTGGCAAACCTATGGCACACTTTTTACAAAGACAATGTTAATACATAGTTTTTTCTAAACTAAAACCTCAGTGTTTAAATTTATTCACAGCATCAGAACTTTGTGATAATAAGTGGGTTTGGAGTTGCAGTTTGTACAGTCATCTCCAAAAGTTTCACCTATTTGCTGATAGCTGTTGCTATTGGCCACATTTCCTCTTAAATTGGTGAGAGTGTAACTTCCTACCAGGCATGTCTCACACTTGAGAAACTCCCTGCTAGGAAGTCTGGGTTTAAGAGTGAGTGTGGCTAGAAAAGCCAAAGCCAGGGTGCCATGAGAAGTGGGGTTCATGGGATGGGCAGCCAGCCTGTGAGCGTCTTCTGGATGGGTCAGTACCATGTAGTATTGCAATGGCAAACAGAAACACTGAAACGACACCCAGCACTTGGAGGCAGATTTATGTATGTTGACAGCCACTGATTGGAATCATTCCCAGAATATCAGGCCCTGACCTCTGGTGGTCTAGGGCTTATATGAGATAAGCAAGCAGGAAGTACAGAGGCAGAATGGCTTGTCAATTGGGGACTGGTTTATACAATGTGCATCATAGTGACCAGCTATGCATGACAGTGACCAGGCATTTCCAAGAGACAGGAGCAACTGGAACTGGAACAGAAACAAACTGAAGTATACTGGCTGGTGGTGGTGGGGTGCATTTTCTGTTACAGTATGGTTGTTTTTTGCTGGAACTATGCTTTCTGTTCAATGAGACACATATCCCAAAGACTATATATTATTACCTTATTGTATAACAACCAAGTAGTTACGATGATATGTGGGTGTTGATATGCTGCAAAGTGGTTAATGAGGTGTGATGGGGAAGGCAGGAAAAATAGATCTCTATCCCTTAGGGATGTGTGTATAACTTGTCTCTATTTTGAATGCACTGTGTTATGGAGCACACATTAAATGTAAAAACTAAGCTATTTGTGGAGAAATCACTTCCTCCTCCTTCTCCTCCTCCTTCTCCTCTTCTTCTTCTTCTCTTTTTCCTCCTCTTCCACATCCTTCTCCTCCTCCTCCTTTTTTCTTCCTCTAGACAGGGTCTCACTATGTAGTGCAGGCTGACCTTGAACTCACTTATGTTGCCCAGGCTGGCTTTGAACTCATGGTGATCCTCCTGCCTCAGCCTCCTAAGCGCTGGGATTATAGGCATGTGCCACCATGCCCAGCTGAGAAATCATTTTTAAAAAGCTTTTGCTGAACTGATAAAAGCCAAGTTTATTTTTAACTGTTAGATTTACTTCAAAATGCTTGAATTATTTTGTATGCTTTAATGTTCAGGTGTTTTCCTTGTTGGTGGGTGTAAAGGTATGGGGCATAAAGGGTGGCAGAGGGAGCAGTGCTGACAGATTCCTCAGTCTTTCTTATTAGCTACTCATAGTGGCTTTTCCTCAGCCCCGGGGGACAGGCTGTGAGGCTCTTAGTGTGAAATTCAATGCCATTCTAGCCTTAACCTATCTTTCTAGCTCCTACTAGTTTCTTACTATAAGCTTTGCTCCAGATTACTATGGACTGAATGTTTGTATTCCTCCCAGGTTCGTATGTGGAGGTCTAATCCCCAATGAGAGAGCTTTGGAATTTAGTCCCTTTATAAGAGAGACCCCAGAAAGCTCCCTTCCTCTTCTACTATGTGAGGTCACAATAAATAGATGGTGGTCTATGAACTAGGAAGAGAATCCTCACCAAACACCGAATCTGCTGCCTTGATATTGGGCATCCAGCCACTGGAACTGTGAGAATAAATCTCTGGGGTCTGTAAGCCACCCAGTTCATGGTAGTCTGTCATAGCAGCCTGAGTGGACTAAGGCATAGACTCCTCTGTTGCAAATGCACATTGAACTTGTCAGCCTCCAATCCTTTTCTCTTGTAAAGCATAATAGTTAAGAGTTTAATCTCTGGATCTAGACTGCCTGTGTTCAAATCTTGGTTCTGCTACTCATTGTGTGCTCATGGGGGAGTTGCCTAACTACTCTAGGCCTTGATTCTGCAACTGGAAAGAAGAAACTAAAATGATATTTATTTTACAGGCAGAAAACAATATAAGTACTTAAAATAGTGCATAGCACACACTAAGCATTTAATAAATGTTTGTTCCTCCTTTCCTTATCTAGATCTAATTATCTTCCCCACCTACCTCTAATGTCTCTTCCTTGCAGCCTTCCCTGACCACTTTACCCCACAATGAGATCCCCCCTCGGGAAGTGCTGAGAGATAGCACTGTTTCCTAGGCAAGTAGTTGCTTTTCTTCTCATGCTTGTGTCTTAGGACCACAGCTAGGCATTGTGCATCACTCGAGTCACACCTGTACTCAGTGGATAACACTTGGAGGTGGGTATTATCTCACTTTGCAAAGGAGCAAACAAAACTCAGGCAAGTTAAGAGGCGTGCCAGGGTTGCAGACTGAGTAAAAGATGATCCTGGGGTTCCAATGCAGGCTGTCTCTGATCACATCATGACTCTTCCCTCTTTTCCAAGAGTGAATCTAGCCCTCAATTAGATCTCCCACATTGTTCTTTGAGTAGGAGGCACTCAATGGATTTCTAGTGATTTGATGGACTAGTATGCAATTTGGTTGCCTTTCTACGTGCTAGTCAGTTATCTTGAAGATGATAAAGATTTTTTTTTTTTGTCTTTTTGAGACAGGGTTTCACTATGCAGTTCAGGCTGTCTTGATTTCATTTTGTAGCCCAGGTTGTCCTTGAATTCACAACAATCCTCCTTCCTCAGCCTCTCTAGTGCTGGGATTACACATTTGTGCCACCAGTCCCAGCTGATAAAGATACTTTTGATGGGCCTTAAAAAAAAGACAGACTATAAGTTATTCTTCTTGCACTGAACTCCACAAGAACCTAAAAAAGCTATTCTTTTTACCTTGACTATTTCTTGCTGTTTCAAATATGGTTAGATGAAGGAGGCCAGAAATGATCTCATCAATGCTGCTTTTGTCACAGTACTGCTGAGTGTGACGGATTCTGTCAATTTCTTGCTTTGGTTAGGTGAGTCATTCAATTCATTAGTGAAAAGGTGCAAGGCTGGTGGCAGTTCTGATGGGCTTGACTTTCTCTCAATCCTTAATCCATACACTAGTAATAAAATACAAGAAAACATTTAAAAAAAAAGCCATTGATGCTTTATAGTCAACTGGATTGGTTTTGGAAACACCCAGTGGAGAGACAACTCCATAGAACTTTGGTCATCTGTGAATTCCTTGCATCTTCAAATCTCTGCATGATATAAAGGCAACCTCTGTGATCTGTAAATGCTTTGGACACTGTAGTCTGTCTTTACTGAGACTGAAATGTAAGAACCTGCAGCATTCAATCAACACATATTTACTGCATTTGTACTGCATGCCAGATATTGTTCTAGGTTCTTAGGATCTAGCAGTGGAGAAGCAGACTAAAATCTTGCCCCCTTGGAACTTGTTTAAAAGACTTTTTTTTTAGTATGAAAAAAAATTCAAATCATGGGTAAGAAGAATAATGTGCCCGTAATTCAATTTAATAATTTTTTACCCTATCTTCTTCACCACACAATTGCTACTAGAGCACCTTAAAGCAAATACCAGACATGAAACATTTCATTGAACAAAGAGTGATAAAAAATATGGTGAGTGTTTAAATTTAAAAAAAAAACCTTATTACATAAAAGATACATTGTTAAGAATGATGAATTAACTATGTTTGAAGTGAAGAAGAGTGTTTTGAGTATTCTGAGGGTGATACATGGCAATGTGTCTTTTATTATAATACATTTTTAAACTTAAACATTTGCTATATTTTATCCCTAAAAGATAGGAGTTTAAAATAAAAACATCATGATGTCACTGTCATATCCAACACAATTAACAAAAATTTCTTGATATCATTTACTATTCTGTGTGTGTTAAATTTTCCCTTGTTATCTCAATATTTTCTTCATTTGTTTGTGTCCAGATTCAAACACAATGTGTACATTTCAGGCTATGGATGAGATTCTCAAATCCCTTTTATTTATTTATTTTGAGACAAAGTCTCACTAGCTCCCTAGGTTTCCCAGGCTGGGATGGAACTTGTGATCCTCTTACCTCAGCCTCCCAGAGGCCTCACACTTGGCTCTTCAATCTCTTTTGAGGTTCAGTGATTTCACTTGGTGTAGAAATGGATTATTTGTCCTGTGGAAGTGCTCACATTTTGACTGTGGCTAATTGCATTTTCATGGTGATTTTAGTGACATTTCTTCATGGCTTACCTTTTATAAGTGTGGCTAGGGTCAGTTTCAATTGGAGGGGGTGGCTGTTTTTGTTTTTGTGAGATGTTTCTGAAGGTGTTTGGTGGCTAAAAATTTGGAGGCTGGTATGACAACACTTCGTTCTTGCGCCACAGTGACGGTTTGATTCTAATGCTATGAAACATTACCTGTCCCGTCCTTTACGTTGGTTTGTAAAGAAGACATTGAAAAGTGGTTGAGTCGCTTGGTGTTCACAAGTGGTCTCCATTGGAGAGCCTAGCGAGCGGTGCCCCACATAGGAACAAGGTGAGTTTGAAAATTTCACCTGTGTCTTCTGGGAAACTAGGGATAACAAAAGAGAGAGTAAACTTATAGGACAGCATGAATCTAAATTAGACCATTAGGTGTCAGAACACCTGAGGTGGTGTTTAGGGTTTCTTCTGCAAACAATATCCGGGTGACTCAAGTGTGCAACTAGGAATGCGGACCATCGATTCAGATAATAAGACTTGTGCCGTTCCATTGAGTCTTCTTCAGTCTGTGGTCTGCTTTAGCAGGTGGTCCGCACATGCAACCTCGAGGAAGAAGAGGAGATGGGTCAGAGGAAGGCAATCCCGAGTAGAAACAGTAGGAAGGAAGTTCCTTGGGTTTCCAGTGGCCATTGTTGCATAAGGAGTTCCATGGTATTGATGAATTTCCTCAATAAGTGATGTCATTAACTTGTTTAAAGGATAAGGTTGCGAACATGCATTTGGGGATTCCAAAAATGATGACTCCAGTGAACAGTAGATGAATAGAGCTGTCATTTACTGACATGGGGAAAGGTATGGGGAGGGGTTCCACTTTGAATATATTCTGTTAGAAATGTGTATCATATACCATGGAGGAGATATGGAGTAGGCAGTTGGATACATGAGGTGACACAGAAATATATGGTGACTGTTTAAATAAAAATATCACATTCAAAGATGCCTTGCCATTAATCCCCCACAAAATATTCCACCTGTCTTTAAACACATTCATTGCTGTTGTCACTTTCTGAAATTCTGTAAGTCCTCTTTGATGTCTTTATGAGGCGTGATCAAACATACAGTGAATGCAGCTGCTGAGTGCCATCCAACAGAAAAGCAGGCTTGTAAAAACATTGTAGTGTGTCCTCATCCTTCTTATTCACCAGATATGGCACTGTGTGACTTCTGGCTCTTTTCCAAAATCAAAATAACTATGACAAGTAAATGTTATGAATTGATTCAGGACATTGAAGCATCCATAACAACACTAATGACACTCATGAGAAGACCTCTAGAACTGCTCCCAAAGTGGCAAGAGCTATGGCATAATTGTTTTTGAAGCATGGGGGGTATTTTAAGAGGGATTAATAGCAATATATCTTCTACTGTAATACATTTTTAAAACCCTTGGAGCACAAGCCTGGATCCAGCAGACCCATCCCTTACTTTTCTACTGTAAATGTATACTTTAGCATTATAGTAGCAGTCTGTGCACCTCAGCACCTTTCCCTAAGGGATACAGGAAGCAATCTTTATGTGTTTACTCATTTGGTATGACAAATGGCAAAGGGTGTGCACATGTGCAAAAGTGTCAAAACAGGCCTTAGACACACTCTTATGCTCCAGCTGATTTTGTGTATGTTTATCCGAGCATCACAGAGGGTCCACTAGACCCACACCACTCCAGTTGTTGTTAAAGAAAGGGTTTCTTTCAGTTTTCTGATAGAAGCAGCCCAGTTCAGTATAATGGCACATGAAAAACAAGATTTCAAGTTTTGGAGGAGGTCAAAATTGAAACATCAGATTACTCATGCATGGGTGATGAAGATGATCCATTATGATAAAATATATGCTTTCATAACAGAAGAATGCTATTGGGTATCTGATGACGATAATAAAGATGATGGTGATGACTTTGATGTGGACCAAGTGAGCCAAAGTTCCTGCAACAGTGACATGGAGCAAGAATTGACTGATACAGACAGAGAATGCAGACCTACTTGATTCAGATGACAAAGAAAACAGCAATGTGAGTACATATTTCACTAGTCAAAATATTGTAAAATGACCATGCAACCAAGTGGAACAATCCAAGGTTAGAACTAGGTCTGAAAATATAGTGAAGATCTTGGCAGGGGTGAAACATATTGGACAGAATACCAGCACTGCCATTCAGTGTTGGAAAGTGTAACAGATGAAATGATACCAGATGCTGTGAAATACACAAAGCCTGAAATGCAAGTAAAATGTTCTGTATGCACTAGTAGCTATATTTGCAAATGTATTTATTATGACACCTCACTAGCTGAATTGAAAGCATTCATAGGTCTGCTGTATACACAGATTTCTCATGGTGGTTGCAGGAATGTAAAAGACTTATGGAAAAGCAGTAGGTCAAAATATGGCATAAAAACTTATGCCCTTGTAGATACGAAGACTTATTATTCTTTCAGTTTAGGCACTTATCTGGCACTCAGCCATCAGGTCCTTATTTGTATAGTAGTAAATCAAATGATGTTGTGAACTGACTTGTTGCTCCCACCTCCCAAACTAATCAGAATGTGACATTCAACAATTTTCCAACTGATGTTACATTTGCTAACAGAGCACAAGTTGAGCAGCATAGGAACTGTGCATAAGAACAAAACAGAGATTCCAAATGAAATGTTGCAATTTCAAAGCAGAGAATTGTATAGGAAAATCTTTGAATTTCAGAAAGATATAACATTAGCCTTATATAAGGCAAAGAAAAGTAAACTGGTGCTGCTGATGTCATCATTTCACCATGATGGAAATATTGGTAGGGAAACCTAGACAAACAGAAGCCTGAGATGGAAAATTTCAACAACAAAACCAAAAGTAGAGTAGATGTTGATGAGTTATGCAGCAACTATGATGTCACTTGAAACACAAAGTCAAAAAAAAAAAAAAAAGAAACACAAAGTCAACAGGAACATAAAATATACATTGGCCAATGGTTGTGGTTTACTGGATCCTAACATATGTGACACACATAGTTTCATAGTTTACAAAAAAAGTAACAAGTGCAAAATATCATGGAGAAATTTTCTTCCAGGATTGGGTCTGGAGCTCATAAGAGCTCATTTATGGCAGAAGGAAAAAAATGTTTTTCTCCAGCGAACTGTGCAAAAAAAATTGTGGAGCACACTGGTGAGCTGACAGGTGAACAGGCAGGTGCAGTATCACAAAGACCTACTGTGACAACAGGAAAACAGAAAAGATGTCAGTGTGCTCTACAAGAAAGGACAGGGAAAGAAAACATATGTCCTATCTGTGTGAGCAATACTTGTGTATGGAACATGCAGTTGTTATATGTGAAGAAGACTGCCTTGGGTGTGACAGTTGAAGCAAAGCTTATTTTTGTGGTAGAGTTCTACTGGCATTTTCATTGTAGTTCATGTAGGAATGTATTTCTGACGTTATCTTTTAGGTTTTGTAAGCAAGTAAACAGCTGATGTGAAAATGTTGATGTTTATTCTAAACGTACATTGCATATTAAGGATTTAAGAATTTGTTTTATTTACATTTTATGTTTCTGTTGACTACACACTGTATAATATAATAAGAACCTCCTGATAATATAGCAAGACCACTGAGATGTGAAGTATGTCCTATGAAAAGTCCAGAAAAGCAAAAGACATGTGCTATTGGTGTAAGCGATGTGTGTGTATGAAACATACTGCTGTTATGTGTGCAGCTGACCTAGATGTGATAATTGAAGTAAAGATTTTTTTCTTGTAGAGCGCTATTGATTTTTTAATTGTAGTTCATATGGGAATTTATTTCTGGTGTTCTTTTTTAGACTTTGTACACCAGAAAGCAGTCGATGTTGAAAATTTTGATGTTTTTATAAATGCTAAGTAAATATTAAAAACTCAATACTTTATATTTGCAATGTTTTCCCTGGTAAGTACTCATAGTTTAATATACTAAAACTCATAAAATTAAAATCAGTAATTCATCAATAGAAATATTCTAAAGAATAAACATGGGTCAGGTTCACATCCATGTGTCTTTATGACAAAATTAGTCTTATGCTCCAAGGGCTACAAACTTAAGCATTCACTATAGTTTTCTATTGGACCTCGTATGTCTGAAGCCAGAGAAGAAATGTAAATTTGAGAATTTTGATAATGGAGATTGTATTTAAAGCTATGGACTTGGTAAAATCACCTAGTGAATAAAATATTAGCTTTCTGGAACAAAATGAAGAAGGTACTTAAAGGACATAAGTGTTTCTCCGAGGTGTATCTAGGAGGCTGCTTGCTAAGAAGTCATAAAGCACATTGATTTTTTCCCTAAATGCTGCCAGATTGCTCTACAGAATGTATTTACCAGCTTAAATTCCCATGAGCAGCACACGAGGGTTCTTATTTCCCCATGTCATTGCCAGTATTTGGGATTATCTTTTTGACATTTTGCCACCCCAGTGGGTAGAGTAATGTGTGCTGGAGTGGTTTATGGAGCTGACTGAGCACATTTCTTCCCAACTTCTTATTCAGGAACCTCATGCTGGTAGCATAAAATTAGTGCTAATGAAAGTATTTGCACCATAGAAACTGGCAAGTACTACAAATGAGGACTTCCTCTATCTTCACAGAGCAGGTTTTAAAATACATACCAGCACGCCAGTGGCTATGGCAGAATCACACTGCATTTCTGTCGTCTCAGTTTGAGCATCTTTCCTGTGCTTGCTTGCCATTCTGGCTTTTTCTTTCTACTCTTGAACTATCTACTCCTATGATTTTTAATATTTACACTTATGAACTACCTACTCTTATGCTTTTTAATATTTACATTAGGTTTTATGACTGGTTTTGGATTTGCAAAAAGTTCCTTTATATATTTCAGACAGAATCCCTAGTTGCTTTTGTACACACCTTCTCCCAACCTGGTAGCTCTTTCCCTGGGGCATTTCTAATTAAAGAGAAGCCTTATTGTGATACAGTCAGATACCTCAGTCTTTTGCTTCATGGTTTATGCTTTTACAGTAATTTTTTTTTTTTTGCCCCAGCTTTTTGTTTTGTGGAGCTGGAAATTGAATCCAGGGCTTTGCACATGGTAGGAAAATGGTCTACCATTGAGCTACAACCCTAGTTCTGTGGTCATGCTTAATGAAGTAAATTCTCACCCCACATTCCTAGACACAGTTTCCCACTTTTTTTCTATCTTTCATGTGTCAGTAGCTAATGTAGCTGGAGTTTCTGTTTGTATATAGCTGATGTGGGGCACATGGCAACTTTTCATTAATTAAGCCAGCTTCCCCAACACCACCTTCTAAATAATTTACATCTCATTGGTTGGTAGTAATATATTTATATCCCATTTATGAATTTGCTTCTGAGTTCTGCACTTTGTCTCATTGTTCTATTTGTTCCTGGAGCAGTACCATATCATTTTTATTACTATGTGGTAATGACATGGTATCTGGTAAGGCAGTCTCCCCTGTTTGCTCTTGCTTTTCAAAATCGACTTAATTTAAAATTTGAACATTTAAAATTGTGTTTTTCCTTATGTATTTCATAATTTAATTGAGTTCTTTAAAATTTTATTTCTTCCACATTTCAGTTACACCAAAACATTGAACTTAGGGGTTGGAAAATCATACTCTCTATGGTTTGTCTATTTCTTCACATTTTCTGTCTTCTTTTATGCTGAGTTTTAGAACTTTCTCCATAAAGTTCTAGCAAGGTGTCAGGTTGACTTTTAGATATCACGGTTTTATTTTTTTGGTGGTGGTGTTAGGGATTGAACCCAAAACCTTCCCACTGAGATACATGCCCAGTGCTTTTTAAACGTTTTATTTTGTGTTCCTAACTTAGCCAGGCTGGGCTTCCACTTGCAGTCCTCCTGCCTCAGCTCCCCAGAGTGCTATGATTGTGCTCACCACGCCCAACTGTGGACATTGTGCTTTAAAGTTTTATTGCTGTTGTGAACTGTCTATTATTGTCTATTTCCTACTTGCTCACATTTGATGTACATTATTGATTTTTATAAATTGATCTTTTCACTTGGCAACCTTGCTGAACTAACTTATGATTTCTAATAGTGTGTTGATTTTCTCATTTTCTTATGTTGATAATCATATTATTTGCAAACATGACAGGCAGGAAGATTTCAGGAGTTCTTCCCATTATGGTTATATTTTGCATATAACGATGTCTGCTAGCTAAGCCCCTGTCTGGTGCCCAGATTCTGACAACTGAGTGTCTCTCCTAAGGCCTTGGTCTCTGTTCATTCACACTCCGGTAATGAGTTTCTTCTTCCTCCCCTTTGAATAATAAAGTGTCCTATTCCTAGCCCATGGAAGAGTACTGACTCTGCTTTTTGCATATACAGTATTCCTCTAACCCTTCTCCCCTGGTGTGGTGTCTTGTTACTGGTCCCAGACCTCTCTGATGCCTACAGCTTTTCTGAATGATCCCTGTGCTCTTTGCAGCCATTTTTGGGTCCAAAAGGACATTCCATGTGATGATCAGATCAGACATAGGTTTGTCTCTTATTTCTGCGTTAGGTACACAGAGCAAGTGATACAGCTTCCTGGCGTGCTGTTTCTTCATTTGTAAAATGAAAATAAAGCAAGCCCATAGGTAAAGTGCCACGGAGCAGACAAAGGAAAAGTGCCTTTTCTTCATACTGTGACACTGACCACTGATACTGCTTCTCTTCTGGCACTGAGGTTTGTTTTTGTCTTGTTGAAGAACTTTGCATCTTCAGATGTAACTGAATATCAGCAAGTGCAGCTGGATCATATTGCATGTGCCTTCCCACTCCAATCGTTCAAGCTTCAAATTCTGGCTGCAGATTATTGTCCAGTCTCACTCTTATTAACTGGGCAATGCCTAGATTCAAGACCTCTGTGACCCAGAGGATGTTCCAGGGACTCTGATGAGTGCTTGCATTCCCGGTAGGGAATAACTTCAGATTTTGGAATAAAGGCAACCAGATGAGTGGGGCACTTTTTCCCTGGTGACTTGGTGTCCTGGCAGTTTGCCTATGTATTATATGATGTTTGGGTGTAGCAGAATAATCCAGTGGCCTAGCTGGTTCTAACAGAGACCTTTATTATAGCAAAGAACAATTCAGCCAGCCACACCTTGTCACTTACTAATAGTGGTATCTCAGAGGGATAATTTAAGTCAGCAATAAAAGTGAACTGTGTACCTACAGAAACTTCACCAATAGCTCCTTCTGTTAGCAACAGATCTTTATGAGTCTCTGTGGTTCAGTGACAGACCTTATAAGCGTTTAAGCCCACCAATGGTAGGCTGTCTTCCTTCCTTCCAACCAGATGAAGAGGTGGGGGTGGATGAGACAGGCAAAGGGTGTGATAAAAGCAGGGAAAGGGAGGTGGCATCCTCCAAGGGAGGAGGAAGTATCTGTGTCACATCAGCATCCCTGAGAGCGCATGAAGATGCAGAGCCTGTAGGGACAGAGAAACTGGCAGCTGACCAGGGACGTGGGCTGGTGATGGTATTTAATGTTGCAGAAGCAACGTGGGTTTTACTTGGCAGTGTGCTCCACCCCATTCAACAATGCGATGTGACTGCTACAAACAACTACTTTGAGCTACGTTAACTGAAGCATAGGAGCTAGAAAGAGGTGGCAGTGTCTCCTCTCTGCATTCCACTACGTTCGTTCCCGAACATCACATTTAAGAGAGCTCAAGACAAGCAGGGATGCATCCTAAACAGTCCTTCAGCATGCTGGTGAGTCGGGCTGTGAGCGTGTCAGAGAAGGGGCAGCCTAAGGGGCACACAATACTTGTCCTGGGTATCTTGGGGTTACACTTGACCTGAGCTCCTAGGGTGGAAACAGGATCTAAAGAGATCAGGGAGGCCATACTTCAGCTCCCAAAGAAGGAAATGTTCCAAAAGGGGGTCCAGGATAAACCGGCTGTGAGTTCCTCCTTAGGTAGTACTCAACCACCGCCACTTGGCGGGAGGATGGTGTAGCGCTGGCTCAAGAAATTGCAAAGGTGTTCTCCTAGTCCCTGGAATCAATGGTTCCAAAGGAAACTGAACAGTGTGCGGTACACTGTCTCTCCGCTCTTGCAGAGACGCTGAAAGACGTTTATTCAGTCATTCAGCATCTGCTGCTGCCAGTACTTTGCTTGGTGAACACGGAAGATGGCACAGTAGTGTAAGCAGGAGAAGGGAAGGGGAAGGGAGGGGAAGAAGGAGACGGAGAGAAGGTAGATGGAGCGATACCTTACGTCCTGACACCACAGACTCACTGTTGCTAACCTCTGTCCTGGTGGTCTCACGTCTCTTCATCGAGGGGACTCATTAAATGCCAACGCCTTTCTTTCCACAGCCGGACTGCAGATCTGTTAGGCGTCGCGGTTTTAGCACTGCCTGGTTTTGGGGTGGTGGCCAGTGTAGAAGGTGATCAGGACAAGAGGTGGATGAGGCAGGGGGCCGAAGAGGGGACATCCTGCGGCGATGATCCCTTGTCCCCTCTGCTGCCTTCCCTTTTTTTTTTTTTTTTTTTT